>NC_133319.1:20172539-20311105 GCF_012295235.1 Primulina huaijiensis
ATACTTAGTGATCGGAGCACACGATGCGTTTGTCATATAATTTTTTTTTAATTTTTGAAACTTATACTATGGTTCTCCAAATAGAATAGTGAAAAAGTTAAGTAATTTTTCTCCTTTTTAATGGTTGTCGATTTTTCCCATAGTTTTTGCTAATATTTGCATTAGTTTTGTTAAAGTAGACCAAATCTGTTATTATATATGGTTTAAGTTTAATTAATAATTAGTGAAAGATGCACACATGTTGTATGTATTATTATTATTTTTAATTTGATCAAATAATATTAAACAATTAAAAAATATTATTTTCAATTTAGAAGAGTTGTTCGATTTAAAAAAAAGTTTTGTTTAGATTTTTTTTCTACGTAAAATATGGAGTGACTTGAGTAGGTTTTTAGTATGGTAAGAAGAGCAATTGTGAAATTAAATATTTTGATCTCGATAATTACTCTATGTTTTTCGCATTTTATAATATAGTATGGATATGTGTGTGTTAAATTTGTAAAACATAACTATATTAACGAAAGTTATATACTATTTAAAAAGTGACAAGTCCTTTTTCTGTTGCACCCCCACAAGACCGCCGTCTCCCTACAGTTTTGTCAATAAATACTTCGCCGCACTCCACCTTCTCCTTCAAATCCCCACTCCCCATCTTTCTTTTCTCTTGCCTAAGCAACCAAATCTTTAGACTTATAATCTTCTGCAACAACACAAAAAAAGAAAAAGATAAAATGGCCCTCAAGAAATCAAACAAGCTCCCACAGGCAGCAACCTTAAAGCAAATCTTGAAAAGATGCTCGAGCTTAGGCAAGAAACACGACTATGACGACGAGGAAGGATTACCGATGGACGTCCCCAAGGGTCACTTCGCCGTGTACGTGGGCGAGAACCGAACCCGATACATCGTCCCAATCTCCTTCCTGACTCACACCGAGTTCCAGTGCCTTCTGCGACGAGCTGAAGAAGAATTCGGGTTCGATCATGAAATGGGATTGACTATTCCATGTGAGGAAGTTGTTTTCAGATCACTAACTTCCATGCTCAGATGAGAAACCTGAAGAATTCTTCTCAAGTGTAGTTTTCTGATCGAGATAGATGATCAAGATTTGGAAGCAGTACTGTTTCCTGTCTTTTTTTAACATCTTTCTTGATTATTTTTTTTTCAATTATTCTTGTTTTTGGGGAAACCTATGTTTGGTGATCCTGACTTGGAACGAACCCACGATGAAGTTAATGATTTTTTCGTGGGTTGGATTTGTAATTAAAGTATTTGTAATTTCCATCGCAGTCGCAGAGGTGTTTGATATTACACCCTGAGATGTTCTGATTATTCTATTATTTCAATTAGTAATTGAACAATTTAACTTGAGTACTCGTCTACCTTGCTCTCGTGATATATTATTAATATATTACTGCTATATAATTTATAATCATAAAATAAAAAAAAGTATTCATTTAAACAAATTATTTGACAACATAATATATAATGAAATGGCAAAATTAATTTTCAGTATTTATTTAAATTATTTTAAATGTTGTTTCACAATAATCTTTGTTTAATTAAGTATTTTTTATCGTTCAATAATCACAATAATTATCTTCTTATGTATAATTGTACACTTACGGATACGGTATTAATAATATTTAATTATTTAGGTTAACTTTTAAAAATGTTAAATGAATGGAGTAATTAATTACTGAGGGGGAAAAATAATGCAATTAATTAAGTGTTATTTTTTTAAAAAAAATAAATAACTATTGTAATAATTAATTGTTTACTGGTTGGAAAAATGATACAAGTACTTGATATTATATTATATGGATTAATGAATGATTAATTTGTGTTGTTGAATAGAGCAATAAAATGATATAATTTTAATCATTCATGAGATAAATTAATACGGACTAAATTACACTTTTCACCCCTATAAAAAAGCGTGAAAACTATAATATTAAATAAAATGTCTTTTACAACATTGAGTTTTAATCAGACGCATCTGTCATATTTGCATGGTGTTATGTGTGATAATTGTTCAAGTTTGGTAGAATAATATTAGAACATAATTATTAAGTTGTTGTATGGTTTAAAATACAAGAGTTTTATCATTAACATCAACTATAATTTTGGTAAATTAACAAGAAATTGTTCCTATAATTGGTAGCATCGGTAATGTCACATGTTATATTCTCATTGGTTTCAAAGAATGCAATTATTGAGAGAGAGATTGTTTGGTGCAATAATTATCTCTACAAGGTAAAGAAATCGAAACGTAGTGTCTGCTATATTACACGGTTTATAAGATTTGAGTTGCACCATTACCATTAGTTATAATTTTTGATAAACTAACAAGCGATCAATACTATAATTGGTAGTATTGTTAAGATCAATAGTTCGATTCTCATTTATTGCAAGGAATGAGATTATTGAGATGGGTATTCTTGGGTTCAATAATCGTCTTTGCGTGATAGAACAATCGAAACGTGGTGTTTAAGTTATTGTATGATTTAAAATATTTGAGTTGCACAGTTACTGCAAATTAATATTTTCTGATAAAACGCAAGCGCTCGATACTACACACTAGATTTTAACTTTTGATTTTAAAAACACAAAGTTTAAAATATAATTATTTTGATATAAGATATTATGTGTTTTTTTTTGGATTTTCCAAAGAGAGGTGGATGTTATTTAGTCAATTAATATGTATATGCAATATTGTGTGATGGAACAAAACATATATAACCTAATCCTTAATGTTGAGATATACATACATATTTATACATATAAATAATAAACATATACATATAGATAAAGAAATATATAATAAGTAGGCTTCGCTCTATTTTTTGTATATCACAGACAGTATTAAATGAATTATTGTACTAAATTGTACACTTGCTGTTGTATCAGATAGGTTTTCAAAAACAAGAAAACAAGTATTTCAGTTTCTTAATAAAATAACTCACGTGGTTTTTTAAATGTTCGTTAAAATAAATCAATTATTTTATTAAGAAACTGAAATACTTGTTTTCTNTTAATTACTTTCCTCTTGGTACACCAAATGTACCTTTAAATGTACAACAACCAACTTTTGAAACACCTTATATATATCTATTCATTCTCTAATTTTACAATCAATAAAAAAATTGAGGCACAAAATTGAATAATTTTCATTTGAGAAAGCTAGTTTCACTTCTGCCCTTGGAGATAAGCTCTAGCTTTTGGTCCATCATGCAATTTGTCAGTATATTGATGTTGGTGAAAATGATTTGTCATGCTCATATATATTGTAATTTCTTGTATATTTCCAATCAATTATGAAAGGACGTGGTTGATCATAATCGAACAAGAAATAAATTATCATGTGTATATCAGAAGTTAGTGTTGTGATCTGATGTTGTCAATATCAGCGCACAACATGCAACGAAAATTAATTATTTAACAGTTAACACACATGTAAACTTAAAGAAATAAATATCAGATTTAAATTATGCACATAGACGCAAGGCCTCATGAATAAAATTCATTAGAAAATATGTAAATCGTTTACACAAAAACAATACTAGTGAGATTAACAAAACCAAATTATTTGACACTCCAAGAAATTAAAATACATCAAAAACTCAAACCAAATACTAGATGTATAAAACAAAAATGTGTGTTGCTTAAAACCAAACAAAACCACTTTTCACCAAACATTTCACGCAGTGTTGTTCTTGAGTGCCGCCGACATCAATCAGCAACACAGTAAGTATGTGAATCAATCACACAAACTCTTCACACGAATCTTCAACTTTGAACTTTGTGTATGTTCAGAAAAACTCCAGCAGATGCACTCCAAAGTGATCAACCGATCACACGAAAAACTTCAGCATGTGTACAAAGTGATCAACCCATCACACAAAAGCTTCTCATCAAAATAGGCTCGGCACTCGTATTTTTCTTCTATGCAAGAACTCCTCTGCCGACCACACGAAAGTCTCCCACGCGGCTGTAAGGCTCTACATATTTATATCCATTACTAGACCTAAAGATAATTCCATAAAAGAGTCGTAGAAAATATGAAAACAAGTTTTAAATAAAGATAAATTATCTTAGAGATAAAAACCATGTTAAAAATAAATCATCTAATACCTAGAGATAAATCAAGTAAGATCTTATAATCTAGAAAGACAAAATCTTAAGTTGATAATATCAATTTAACAAAATAATAAAGGAATAAAATATTCCTTTCAAATTAAAATACATATGATCTTAATGACAACAGATTTCTTCTATAGGTCACTGTAGTTGACGAACAAATAGCGATTTTTATTTTTTATATTTTTGGGTCGTCGGAAGAACACAAAAAAAATAATGATAGGACGCCGAGAGTTTTAATATACGAATGATCTAGGTTACCTTTGCCTTCATATACGTGACTAATTATATGTCCCAAGACAATAGGCAAACGTTTCTTGTTTATATCCATTTTAATGAATGTGACATATGTTTTATTTTCGTCACATGATCAGTTACGTAGGAAACATCTATGTCAAATAAGTAATATCCGATAAATTTACTAATTTCGGAAGAAAAAAACCAAAACCAATTTTAAATAATTACAATATTAAAATCCAAAACAAAATTACAATTTTTTTTTATTAAGGTTGTTCGTATAGGTCATTAAGGTTGTTCTATCAGCCAAATATTGGACATGACATCAATATAAATATAAACTAAAATCTTATACGCAAGAGATTGAATAGAATGGTATTTGGTTCTAGGAAACTTTGATATTAATGAACACCACAACTGAATAGAGAATGAAGGCGCATATCATTGGTCCTTCCTTCCCTCTCAGCCACATGAATATATCTCTTTTTTTTTTCTATGTCAAAATTTTAAATTCATTCAATAAATATACGTTGTCTAATATTTCTGGTATACATAATCAATCCCATTTAATCGAAATATCTGCGTACGTATATAAATATATGATCGTATCCCCCCTTGCCTCGCATGTTTCTCAATGCCATGTCTCTAATTTAGCATCGATGGATTTGAGATGTATATAAATTATATATATACAGTATCATGAAAACCACACATACTAAATAATAAACTTAAAAAAAGAATGCAAACAAATTAAAACAGGTAATACTTTTATGGGATTCAAACCTTGACATATCAATTTTCTCACACTCAACCAATAAACCTACTCGTCGGGGCTCAATACATGTTTGTGAGTTCACGGGCCGAATATCATAAAACTTGAGCTTGATTTGATTAATTTTTCGAGCTCGAAATCGAGATTGAACTTGGTTTGCTATGATTAACAAACAAACTCAAACGAACTTTTTATCGAGTCGAGCTCCGAGTAGCTCGCAAACGATTTGGTTCATTTAGATCCTTAATTAATTTTAAAGTTAAGTGGACAAATATCTAAACAATATATGTTTCTAGAGAAATGTGCTGTTTTTGTTATAACTATTGTATTGACAGCATGCATTTTATATTTTAGTAGATTTTTAATTTCTAAAACATGTGATTAATGAAAAAATTAATAATAAAATAACAATTTAAAAATATAGAATACAGTAAAACTTAACTCCAACTTAAACCCTCCGCCCATCTGACCTGTCGGATCGTACAGAGAAAATAATTATTTGTAGGTTGTACTAAAAAATTATTTTATATTTATTTAATTAGAAATTATAATTAGCAACCTAATTGTTGCTTAAAGGATCCAGAATGATTAAATTATTGGAAATAATGAAAGGCCCGATGAAGGCACAAGTAGCTGGCCGGGTCTAGTCACTTGGCCCAGCCCATGTGAAACAATTATTATACATTAATAATAATAAAAATATATTATTCTATATTATAATATTAAATAACTTAATCTCTACGTATCATCGTTTTCTAAAGAACGATACTATCTTTATCTCCCTAAACAAACAAATTTTAAAATAACTGGTATAATACCCTCATCTCGCAAAAAAATTACACACATAATATTAACTAATGTGGTCTCTAGGTATGACCGTTTTCTAAACAACAATTTTATCTTTATCTCGCAAAACAATTTAATTTTAAAATCACAAGACTAGTATATTTGGTAGGCACTCGCAACAGCGAAATAGGTTGTCTTTGCTCAGCTCCTGGTCATACCCTAAAGTGCCTCGACAATATCAATATTGAGTCTCAAAACTGGAATGACCAATCGATTGGATGAATGAACTAAACTGGATTTTAAATACATTCAACATATGTGTGATTTGAAATATATCTTTCAAATTCATCATCAAATCAAATATCTCCTTCAAATCAACAAAAATGAGTTATATCACAAAAAGATATATCTGCATTAAAATGTATATATACAAAAAATTTAACAGTGAGTTATTTGAAAGATGTCATATTGACTGAAAAATAAAACATGTTATTAAATTTATTATTAGAATTCCTATTATAAAACAAATAGTATTTTTTTAAAAAAAAATGGTTTAGTACACCCAAATTCCTTTTTTTAATCCATTTCAGTTGCAAATTTTCAACTAACATTTGGAATTTTACATGAAAGTAGGAAGTTTTTTTTTTTATGAGTTAATTAACAAATTTGGGCTTCCATTGCGTTGATATATATGGGCCATATAGCCCAGTTAGCGGGGTAATTGGAACTAGGATTACCATTGAATCTGTTATTTATTATGTTTTTGTTAATTAGGTACCTGATGGCTTGTTTTAAACTTGAAAATTTAACGTCAAATAATTTATAAGTCATCAGCAATTGAATTTGTTATTTATATACAAAGAATCAAGTAGAGTATTTATTTGATATAAATATTTACTACATAAAAATATGCTCTAAATCAAGGTTTTAAAAACATGAAGATAAATGTATAAATCTTAGAATTTTTTTACCGCCATGATTAACCATTAAAATATTCGATGTTTTTAAGGTATTTTTATATAAAATTTTATGTTATAAAATTTTTGATATTTATAATTTATGAATTAACGTTTATAATAAAAACAATAAACTTTAACTTATTTTTTAAAAAAAATTTGAAAGTCAAATTAAAACTTTACCTAAAAAACTCACATTTACACTTAAACTCTATTTCTGTGTTTATTTTGGTCAACTTTAAATCAACGTCTTTTTTTTTTTTTTTTTTTTACTCTTTTGCCTGAATCGAAACTTTTCTATAGGTTTCGTGCTTATAACATGGCGCTTATAACATGGCCTGACAGTTTTGATGTGCAAGACTTAAAGATCTTGGTAAAAGAAGCTGTCTATCATAAAGGTATGATTGCATCCAAAACCTTCTTGAAAACTCTAACATTCTCTTAAAAGCCATAAAATGTTCTAGATAAGTCAGAGAGGACGAAGAACTTGAAAGTTCTAAGTTCGTGCAACATGCCCTAAAACATTGTGAACAAGTCATAAAGGTTATAGATAGGTTTGTGCGGAAGGATCTAGAAAATTGTTAACAAAACACGAAGGTTATAGGTTTATGCTAAAAGGTCTAGAACATTCTGGATATGACTTGCACATTCTAAATCAATTTGGAAAGATCTAAAATTTTGTGGACAAAGATGAGTCTAGAAGCTTTTATATAGAAAGATGTCGAGACTTGTAAGAAGATCTAGAATATTCGACAACACATTGTAGATTAGAGAACGTAAATGTAGGGAGATCTACAATACTTTATTGTATAGACTAGTGTAGAAAATTATATACACCAATAGAATTTAGAATGCAGGGGACATGTATATAAAGAGGATTTCATTTTTAAAATAAAACCAGAAACAATTCATTTTTCATGCAACTAAGTGGTATACTTTCGTTCTCTAAAAATTCTTCAAACCAATTGTGCTTGTTTATATACAATTAGCAACATTAGATTACTCTTAAGGTTTCTTTGTTGGTACTCACGAGGGCATAATTAAGGGACAAAGGCTGCACGTGTAATTAGAAGGGATAAATTTGTGACAAAGTGCTCTAAAAATACAGCTTTTTTAAAATAAAAATAAAAATAAAAATACCAAATTAATCGGATGAACATTGATTGAGGCAGGCATTGCAAGAGCTAAGTAGACAACAAATTGTGCCGATCATAAACAAATACGAATAAAAAACAAGACTTCCATTCAAATAGAAAGAAGAACAAATCGCAGACGTATCAAACATAACATTTCAGCTCGAGAATCTGCTAACAAGAATGGAGATCCAGAATCAAACATAGCACAAAGTGGCTAAAGAGAAGGAATCCATGATTACATCACTAAACAACGCAATCCAACACATGAAAGAGAAAGCGAATTCGCCACCAAATGATCACGGTGATGTGGACTCTGGCTGCTAGAACATTGACGAAGAAAAGACAGAAACTAACCAGTTCGGCAACATGAAGAATATGTTGTGCAGATGCTGCAATCATTGTGTGTAATAATTCTGTCATGCATGTATCTTTGTTCATGCAGAGATTGTGAAAATTTTCTCTATCTTCATTTTTTTTTTTTTTGCAGAAATGTGAAAAAACAACCATCGATGTGTTGGTTCAATTTTTTTTTTTTTAACAAATAAGTTGAGGAAGATGAATGATTCTCCTCCCATTAAGAATGCGTTATTTGAAACTCTATATTGAAATAAATTCAAAATACATCTCAATGTTTCAAAAAAGAACTTGTTAATTAAGAAATTAAAATTTATTATTTTCAAACAAATTTAATAAAACAAATATTATTGTTATGAGTTTGAAACCATTAAGTTCATATTCATTGATCCAAATAGAACGAGGTGTTTGTGAAACAATAAATTAATATATTTTAAATCTTTATGACACACAACTATGACCTTACGAGGAATTGTGCAAATTGGAATTTGCTTCTGTTGGACGCTTTTGATTTGAGACGATCCGANTTAGATGTTAGGACACTTCAAAGAAAAAAGCTCAAATTATTTTCATGTCATACATTAATGCAAGAGTTAAAATATACTGAGCCCAATATAGTGCTTGGCCACAATTATCTTATTATAAAAATATATTTCATTCATTTATATATTTGGAAAATTTTGATCCATGACTTCCCATAATTTCCAATTTTAAAGCGTAACATCCTCAATACATTGTCTTATATTTAAAAATTATATGCTTTTATATTTAAAAAAACAAAAAGTGTATTTTATTAGTACTAAATATTTAACTGAAGAATGAAACAAAATAAAAAAACACTAAAAAATTTAAAGGTAAAATAGAAAACGAAGTGATTGAATTCTCGATAGGCAAATTATGTCGACAAAAGTAATTAAAAAAAAAAAGAAAAGAAAAATTAAACCAGCACCTCGATGGTTGCTTTTTTCACATTTCTACAAACTGGGCAAGAATAGAGAAAAACCTCACAATCCTTGCATGAACAAAGATGCCTGCATGGCAAAATTATTACACACGAATTCCGATGATTGCAGCATCTACACACCATCTTCTTCATGTTCCCGAGCTCACCAGCTTCTGTCTTTTCTTCGTCAATGTTTTGGTAGCAAGATTCCGCGTCATCAGCACCATTTGGGGGCGCATTCGAAGTCTCTTTCAGGCGTTGGATTACGTTGTTCAGTGACGCAACCATGG
Organism: Primulina huaijiensis; assembly: GCF_012295235.1. NCBI lineage: Eukaryota > Viridiplantae > Streptophyta > Magnoliopsida > Lamiales > Gesneriaceae > Primulina > Primulina huaijiensis. The sequence continues at coordinate 20,182,152 of NC_133319.1, forward strand.
CTTCATTCTCCTTAGCCACTCTCTGCCATGTTTGATTTTCGATCTCCATTCTTGTTAGCAGATTCTCGAGTTGAAATGTTATGTTTGATGCTTCCGCGATTTGTTCTTCCTTCTGTTTGAGTAGAAGTTTTGTTCTTGATTCGTATTTGTTTATGTATAGCGCAGTTTGTTGTTTCCTTTGTTCTTGCAATGTCAGTCTCAATCTCTCGTTCTGTCTCAAGAAATGGAAATGGATCAGAACCCTTTTCAAATCTGAAGTATATTAAAAATCCCAGATGGAAAAGGGGCATTAATTTTCACCGAATTATATTTGAATAAAAATCAAATCAAACGTTGGTAATTGTGAGAAAAAAAGGACCTGTATTCTGATGAACTGATCAAACTCCATTCTTTGCTTCTCAAAATGTGCTGAAAAGTTGTGAGAAAAAGGCGTCGATTGCTGATCTTTCATGCTGTGTTTTGGGAGCAATTGACTGGAAGAAATATCGGGCAAATAGTTGAGATTTTCTTGATGATCAGATAAAGCAGCACTCCTTTTTTGAGGATCGAAGAAGCCACTAGCGTTTTCCAAGAACAATTCCTGAGGACCCTTCAAAGCAAAACCAAGATTTTCTGAATACAGCTGCGCTTCAATCGCCATTGAATTTGGAGCAAAACAACTCACTTATCCACAATCCTTTGTTTTTTTTGGGGGGATTTGTTAAGAACACAATTATTACAAAGACAAATGAAGGAAACCAGCTAGCTAAAAGGGCCGTTCGATCGATTGAAAACAAGAAAATCAAACTTAATGTCCGGTATAACCTATGATAAAATATTTTCAGGTCAAAATGCTTTGCGGAAACTAGTGATAAAAATAAGAAATCGGGGTGGTTTGGGTATTTATATTGGAGAGCAAATATCGAGGCCATACATATAAATTATCGTATTGATTAAACTACGGTGACATTGGGCCTATGACGCGAAAGGAAACAATCGAAGCAGCAACACCGATTTAACCTTTTTTTAAAACAAAAAAAAAAACATGTTTGAGTAATAAATTTCATTATTTTTGGATGTAACACCAATAATAAGACAAGAAAATCTATCGCAATTGAATATTAAAAAAAAGCCGTAATATATTCACATTTTATGAGAATTTTGGTAAATTATTAATTCATACACATAAGAAAAATTATTATCTCACAGAAAATTATTAATTTATGTGGGTACTATTGAATTTTATATATAAAATGAAAAGAATTAAAAGGAGGTAGGGGCCTAAGATTCAAAAGTTTCTTTGTTTTCTTCTCCCACTCTGAATTCTTGTGATGCATTAAAGATCATGCAGATTTTGTGACCAAACCAGATTTTAGAGGACCAAAATTATATTTCATTTCATTTCATTTCATATTGGAAAAAGGAGACATTTAATTAATTCCGAGACCAAGAAAAGATGTGTCAAACCAGAAATTAATGTGTGCACTCTTTTGTCCCGGTACGTACGTATTAAATAATACCATTGCATTTAATATTTTCGTATTATTATGAAATTAAAATGCTGGCAATCTTCCTCATATTTTACATCAAATTCATGTACGGTGATCGGATACAATTTACTCACCTTAATAAATTCACCATCCATATCCATGTAATAATAGCAAGTGACTCCACCTTTAAATCAATGGAAATTACTGAGCAAAATAATTATTTATGTATCGTACGACCGAGTTAATTTCTTTACAAAAATGGAGGAGAGTTTAAGAAGATCCTGATCAAAAAGAATTTTTACTTTTATTTTTTTAAATTTTTTATCGTGATTTTGCAAAAAAAAAAAAAACGTAGTATTGTGTAGCTAGGATAAGACTAAAAAACTATAAAACAATATATAGATCATATTCTAAATTAAATTAAAATTTATAAGTGGTTATGTACCAAAATTAATTATATTATTGAACCAATTATTTAAGACATTTGATATGCATAAAAAATTTACCATCAATATTTGAGAAATATATCATCGCCTACAAAATCTGACCTAAATTACTATTTTTTTAATAAGAAATAACATAAAAATTCGCATTTAAATATTGAAAATAGTAAAAATAATCATTTCTTCTCCATCTAATTTTTTTTCAAAAAAAACTTTATTTAATTTTTGTAATTGGATTAAAAAATTAATCTTACCTAAAATATGAAAATGGGTTGGAGGACGATGGTGGACTTGACTTGACATGTATAATAGTTGGGAACAAGAAAGGGAATAGTTTGTACAATGACATCCCCACCCACCATATATTATTGGTGATACAATGTTGATTTATTTCCCAAGTTATATATGTGAAATAACACAATTTCTTTTTTTTTTTAAAAAAAAAATGGATGATTTGGTATATTAAATATTTACAAAATAATTCTTAATTGGGAATATAAACTTCTACTCCAACGAAAATAAATTTATAAAAATGACCTAGAAAACTCGCGAGTTATTATTTTTTTCTTGTCCATGCCAATCAAGAAAAGTGTTGGATGCACGATAATAAAATATACTTTGGAAACCACATTTTCTTACTACTAATCATATCAGAAGACTGACATAAAAACACACCAAAACTATTAATATTTAATGAAAGTGGTAAAATATATACATACTGATAAATATTTAATTAGAATATAAAATTATATTGAATAAAAATCGAGCAACAAGTTTAACGATGTTAAAAAATATTAAAAAAATGTACGATAAATAAGGTAAAGAACTTTTGGCAACATGTGAATGATAAAGAAATAGAGAATTTTGCATTTTTTTTATCTTATACGTTTATAATTTTACAATTTTAGTGTTTTATATTATTAGATTTCAGTTTTAACTTACTATCTTTTTTTGTGGTAATTTTAATTATTTTTGACGTGATATTGATATGAGACTAATGTGATATTGATGTAATGCTGACGTGTATAATGATACATTAACACTCTCAAAATAAAAATAAAAAACAATTATATAAAACTAAAATTACAATTTTATCGAATAAATAAAATTCAGCGTGTAGAAACATATTTATGTCCTTGGTGTATCCAACTCCCCGAAAACGTTCCGTTTAAATATCCTTTCAAAACCCTATATTAAAAATACAATGAAATTTTTTAAAATCAAATTAAATGATAATCCATAAATAACTCGAGCAACACATAATATATTTTTTTATTTATTATTTCTCCAAGCATATATAGCTACTCATTATTTTTAATCAAGAAACAATGATATTTTAATCTCCAAAAATAAAATGATAGAAAAAAATGCAAAAACGACATATTGAGGTAATATCCACTGAAATCCAATGAATATTTTCTCAGTTTCTTGTAATTGTGATCCCTTCACCTTTGAATTCCAACATTACTTAGTGGGAAATATGATATAATGGATGACACAATTATTTAGTGTATATAATTTAATTTGGGTAGATGGTCGCATCAAACTTGATGGCGTGCCTCCTTATCCCTTCAACAAGCTAAGGGATTCACATGTGTCTCCACTATATATTGCTATCTACAAAATTTAAACACTAAACGAATCAATTTTGTGAAACAAATATTTTATTAGATAATCCATAAAAAAATATTATTTTTTACATCAAAAGTATTATTTTTTATTATAAATATGTGAAGAGTTAACTCATCTCACAAATAAAGATATGCGAGACTGTCTCACAAGATATTTACTAAAATTTAATTTCTATTATAATATATAGGTACCTACACACTACTTGCAATGTAAATGTCAATCTCGAAGTAACGTCTAGCTGTTGACTAATTTAATTAGGAATCAAAATTTTTTAAGTAAATATAAGAACGTGTGGTTAAGACCGGCCAATTTTCGGATCGACTGTTTTACAAAAAAATAATAATTGATATTATTGGTTTAACTCAAAATCATTTAAACTGATATTTCGATAACTTCCGGAGTAGGAATAATTATTACTCTTACCACAATATTACATAGTGTATATCATATTTTTGTATGTTATAATTGTTTTCAGTGTAAATGATATTTGTATATTAATTAAGACAGATTAAAAGTTCTTTTAGTCAAGGTTATGAAAAATACCAAATATACCGAAACGTCAATAATTGAGTTTTACAAACATAAACGAGATCAACTGAAATATATATGTGTAAACAACAACTTTAAATTATAATGGTCACGTCTCGAGCTCAGATGAGATCTGTGCTCGTGCGACTGCACAATATGTCCAAACTACTTCATATATAGTTAACTTAAGATATTATATGAATATATTGTAAATTCTTATAAAACATTTTAATCTTTAATTGAGTCGATCTCGAGTTTGTATGTGTGCATTCGATTAGCTCTCGAACAAAGAGACACACGCACACATATAATTTGTTTAGAATTAGAATAGAATTATTGACTTCAAGTTCGAGTAACTCGATACTTTGTCGAGTTCGAGTGTATTAATTTTTTTTTGAGTCAATCTCGAATAGTAAGCGTAATAATGACATGAAACGCGCATTAAAGCGAAGCATCTGGAAGTGGCGTAAACAGCTAAGACTCACGTTAACAGTTCAATATGTCCAGTCCAAAATGGTCCAATGATATTATTGATCACTATGGAGTATTATTTATGGGACAGGACCAAAGATAGATTTTAATCTCATACAATAAATTTAAACCTTAAAAATTTTTAATTAATTTGAAAATATAAAGAACTAAAATTACAGCTTTTTCTTTAACTACGTGGCAAAACTTCAATTCTAATAACAAAGCATACAAAAATCAATATATTAAACCACTTATATTTATTTCATATTTCTAAAAAAATCCACATATCCTAATACTATTTTTTTATTATAAATTTTAACACATTTCTCATTATTTAATTTAAACCAACTACATTATTAAATTCCTTATATTTTGATATAGTAAAACTATGAAACTCCAGTGCCAATTAGCTATTATATTATACAAATAATCATCATTTATATATCAATATTGGGAATGAAAGAAGCGATCGATGTAATAGAAAACTCACTGCATTTCCCAACAATGGAACACTATCGATGGAACCAAATTAAAGCTCTTTTCTTTTTTACAAGGCACAAAAATCCAATTGGTACCACTCGATGAATGAATATTTTGGCAGCGTTGGAGTAGACGTACACACACCCACGTGAATACAACACAATTCACCAAATATGCTTACTTACACCTCTCCCTCACTTGCTCATGCCATTGACCAACAAACAGAGACTTGGTGCAATTATCAAAGCTCAAATCGGAGAAATTATGTTCATTTTTTTTAAATTTTTGGTCATATTATTGATCTATTTATGATATTAGTCTACTAAATTTGCGTGTTTTTCGATTTTATAAGTGCATTTTCATCGGAATGCTGACACGGGGTCAGAAATGATGACATGTCACAGAAAACTACTTATGTGTCGATGGACATTGATGGCGTATCCGATGGCACGTTGGCAATCCGATGTAAACGGATCGAAATTGGAAAAAAAATGAAAGTTATTGTACTAATACCGTGAATTGATTGATAACATAATCAAAAATAAAAATTGTGTAAGTTACAGGAACAAAAATGTTATTTCCCCCCGAAAAATTGCTATGGTGTTTCGGGAGTTCTTCTATCAATGAAATTCAAGCACTATAATTACATTTTTTATCTTGTAATTTGCACTTTTTTCCCCAAAAAACACGGTGATTTCACATGTTTAGTCCTATAACTCACATGTTGGGTCATGTTAACGACGCATTTGCGTATTTATTCCAGTAACTTGAGTGTTTTTTTCTTCCATATTTGATCATGTTAATAGTGAATTCACATTTTTACTAGTGTTCTTTTTTTGACGGATGTGGATACTCACATGGATTTTTGAAAAATAACTTACATATATGTCATGATTTTTTTAGAATATTATTTGGAAGAGCAAAAATAAAGAGAAAAAAGCGTACAAGTTAAAGTACTCCAATTGCAAATTGCGGTAAAATTGCGCATGCACTATTCATTATTCACCGAGTTAGGTTGTTTGTACCGATTGAGCATCCAATTATTGTGTACTTGAATGCTTATTATCATATTGATTGATTTTCATGCAAACCACATATATGGTTCCATCATGCATTTATTTCTGATCTGACCATTTCAAGGATTTATTTATTTATATATTTTGCAAACTTTATTAATGTTACTAACACAAATTAAATAGTGATTCTTGCCCTCTATCAATAATAACATAATTGTTGAAAAATTATTTAAAAATGTGTTAAATATTTGTGTTGAAAATGTGAATGTTGAATGTTGAAAATTAGGTAAAATTAGGTGTTGAATATTGAAAATTAGTGTGTGATGATGTAGGTAATGATGTATTTTATTTTTGGATTATTTGTAAAAATTTTCTATAAATAGATCTCTCATTTGTGAAGAAAATCACAATTGAGTTGAGAGAAAAATATTATAAAGTGTGTAGTGTGATAATTTTGAGAGTTTGAGATTTTTACTTTTTTACCGTAAATTTTTACTTTTTCACAACACGTTATCAGCACGAAGCTCTAAAAGTCCTCCATATTTTTCCAAGCTCCGAACAGAAGAAAAAGGTAACAAAAGTAATAATATTTATTTTACTGTTATTTATTTATTGTTTATATATGTAATATATAATATAATGTTATTGTTAGAAATAATAAAAATAATTTTTTCAAAAACTTGTTATAAATCCTGGGAGGATGTTAAGACGACATCCCACACTCCCGGTAAGGGATACGACAAGTATAAAAGCCTATAAGGTTTTTTAAACAAAATAACTTATGACACCTAATTATAATAATGTGATATGATATACATAATTATTTAAATATGACTAATATTATATACACCATATTATTACCATAAAATTATACAAATACATACATTTATTTTCTTATACACCAACGGTAATAAACGGTAACAAAACGGCTAGTTTTTGCTCTATAAATACAATCTCACAAATACATTCAATCACTCCAACTTTCTCTTCTTCTCTAAAAATTATTCTTCATCAAATTTTCGAAGAAAAAAAGAAGATGGCTTTCACGAGGTTATTTTTAATTATTTTGGTTATCATACTCACCAGTCTTGTATTTATCGGAGAATATCCTCCTCGTGTGTTTTCTTTATTTTTACGAATACTTGTACTTGTTGTTTATCCATTACTTTGTATTGCAATATTCATTAACTAATAAAATGCATCGTAATTTTTAGTACCACCATGGCAAACTTGGCAAAGCTCGAATTCATCGCTCTTGATATTACTGGGAAAAACTATATGCCATGGACTCTTGATGTAGAAATGCATCTTGAGTCATTGGGTCTAAGCGAGACCATTAAAGAAAATGGTATATCTTCATCACAAGAAAAAGCAAAAGCTATAATATTTTTACGACGACACCTTGATGAAGGTTTAAAATGTGAATATCTCATCGAAAAAGATCCCATGGCTCTGTGGAAAGGATTAAAAGAGAGATTTGAACATATAAGGGAAGTTATACTTCCGACCGCCCGTGATGAATGGAATATGTTAAGATTCCAAGACTTTAAAAAAGTCAGTGATTACAATTCAGCGATGTATAGAATAATCTCGCAGTTAAAATTTTGTGGACATGAGGTTACAGAATCGGAAATGCTTGAAAAAACATTTTCCACGTTTCACGCATCAAATATAACACTACAGCAACAATATAGAGTGCGTGGATTTGCGAGATATTCTGAACTCATCGCCTGTCTTCTTGTGGCGGAAAAGAACAACGAGCTATTAATGAGAAATCATCAGTCCCGACCCACTGGATCAACAGCATTTCCAGAAGTAAATGCTGTAAGTAAAAATGAATTTAAACCTGGAAACCAAAATCAAATTCAAAGACAAGGTTTTGGTCGAGGTCGAGGTCGAGGTCGAGGTCGTGGACGTGGACGTGGACGAGGAAGTGGTCGTGGTCGTGGACGCGGCCGTGGTTTTGAAAATAATCGAGATAGTTATTTCTATAACTCATCTCAAAATAACGTCCCAAACCATCCACAGAAAAGGCATCAAGAAAACATGAGTGTTAATGAAAATCACTCGAAAAGATTTGAAAGTTCTTGTTTCAGATGCGGTACTCCAGGACATTGGTCTCGTATTTGTCGAGCCCCTGAGCATCTTTGCAAACTTTATAAAGAATCGATAAAGGGGAAAGAAAAGGAGACCAACTTCACTGAGCGAAGTGACCGTTTGAGTGATTCAACTCATTTTGATGCTGCTGATTTTATGAATGATTTCTCTGGAAATGATCAATATGTTGGTGGGATAGAAATGAACAATATTGATGCTGCAGATTTTCTCAATGATTTCTCTGAAAATGAACAATATAGTGGTAGAATATAAATGTACAATAATTTATTTTTCATGTATTTATATGATAATGTTTTATTGTACAATTATGATATGTGTTATATTTAAATATGTATTGTCATTAATTTTTTTTCATTGCATATTTTTTGAAGTTCAAATATGGAAAATGCTATGAGCAAAGCTGAAGTTTGCATACCCGATAGTGGTACAACGCACACTATCCTCCGAGATAAAAGATATTTCTTGGAACTAAAACCAACAAAAACAACGGTGAATACAATATCAGGTCCTGTAGACTTGATTAAAGGATGTGGTAAAGCACAATTTTTGTTACCTAATGGTACAAAATTTTTGATCAATGATGCTTTATATTCACCACAATCGAAAAGAAATTTGTTGAGTTTTAATGATATATATTCCCATGGGTATGATACTCAAACAATGAATGAAGGGAATGAGAAATATATGTGTCTTACCACATATAAATCAGGAAAGAAATATGTGATTGAAAAACTACCAATGCTCCCTACTGGATTGCATTATACACATATACGTCCCATTGAATCAAACATGGTAATTGATAATTCTTCAATATTAACCAATTGGCATGATCGATTAGGACATCCTGGTTCAACAATGATGCGAAGAATTATAGAAAATACACATGGTCATCCATTGAAAGACCAGAAGATCTTTCAGAATAATAAGTTTCAATGTAAAGCATGTTCTCTTGGAAAACTTATTATAAGACCATCACCAGCCAAAATCCAAACTGAATCACCAATGTTTCTTGAACGTATTCAGGGTGATATTTGTGGACCAATCCATCCACCATGTGGACCATTCAGATACTTTATGGTATTGATTGATGCCTCCAGCAGATGGTCACATGTATGTTTATTGTCAACTCGAAATGTTGCATTTGCAAGATTACTTGCTCAAATAATAAAATTGAGGAATCAATTTCCCGATTATACAATCAAGAAAATTAGACTTGATAATGCTGGTGAATTTACTTCCCAGACTTTCAATGATTATTGTATGTCTATGGGAATCATTGTTGAGCATCCTGTTGCTCATGTACATACTCAAAATGGATTGGCTGAATCATTGATTAAACGTCTGCAAATGATTGCTAGACCAATGATTATGAAAACAAAGCTCCCTATTTCTATATGGGGACATGCAATTTTACATGCTGCTTCATTAATTCGCATCAGACCAAGTGCATATCATAAATACTCCCCATTGCAGCTTGCATTTGGTAAAGAACCAGACATTTCTCATCTGAGAATTTTTGGATGTATGGTGTATGTGCCTATTGCACCACCTCAACGAAAGAAAATGGGACCTCAAAGAAAGATTGGAATTTATATTGGTTATGATAGTCCATCGATCATTCGATATCTTGAACCACAGACAGGCGACGTGTTCACAGCACGTTTTGCTGATTGTCATTTTAATGAGGAAATCTTCCCAATGTTAGGGGGAGAACAGAAACATACCGAAAAAGAAATTACATGGTATGTATCATCATTGTTACATCTGGATCCAAGAACAAAACAATGTGAAAAAGATGTACAGCAAATTGTGCACTTGCAAAGAATAGCAAATCAAATACCAGATGCATTTGCAGACACAAAAGGGGTAACTAAATCATATATACATGCTGCAAATGCCCCTGCTCGAATTGAAATTCCGAAGAAACAAATTGAAGATAGTCATGATGTCATTAAACGCCTGAAGCGTGGAAGGCCAGTTGGTTCCAAGGATAAAAATCCTCGAAAAAGAAAATTCATAGAGAAACACAATGATCACAAAATAGAGAATGATGTTCCTGAAGAAACACATAATGATCACAAAATAGAGAATGATGTTCCTGAAGAAACACATGATGATGAAAATGTTTTGTCAGAACCACAAACTGACGAGAATCATGAAATCTCTATCAATTATATTAATACTGGAAAAATATGGAACCGAAAAGATATAGAAGAAATTGATGATATATTTTCTTATAATGTGGCAATCGACATCATAAATGATAATGAAGATCATGAACCAAAATCTTTTGGTGAATGTAAAAATCGGCAGGATTGGATAAAATGGAAAGATGCCATCCAGGTTGAATTGGATTCGCTAAATAAACGTAATGTTTTTGGACCTATAGTCCTTACACCTGAAGGTGTAAAACCTGTTGGATACAAATGGGTTTTTATTCGAAAGCGAAATGAGAAAAATGAAATAGTAAGATATAAAGCTCGACTTGTTGCACAAGGTTTTTCTCAAAGGCCTGGAATTGATTATGAAGAAACGTATTCTCCTGTGATGGATGCAATTACGTTTCGGTATTTGATTAGCTTGGCAGTATCTGAAAATTTAGAAATGCGTCTTATGGATGTTGTTACAGCCTACTTATATGGATCACTTGATAGTAATATATATATGAAAATCCCTGAAGGATTTAAGATGCCTGAAGCACAAAGTTCAAAACCCAGAGAATGTTATTCTGTGAAATTACTAAGATCATTATATGGGTTGAAGCAATCCGGCAGAATGTGGTATAATAGGCTAAGTGATCACTTGATGAAAAAGGGATATGTAAATAATTCAATATGCCCTTGTGTTTTCATTAAGAAAACAACATCCGGATGCGTAATTATTGCTGTATATGTTGATGATTTAAACATCATTGGAACAAATAAGGAAATTCAAGAAGTTGTGTCATACTTGAAAGAAGAATTTGAAATGAAGGATCTTGGAAAAACCAAGTATTGTCTGGGTTTACAAATTGAACAAAAAGAATGTGGAATATTTGTTCACCAGACAAATTATACAGAAAAGATCCTTAAACGTTTTAATATGGACAAATCAAATCCTTTAAGTACTCCAATGGTTGTTAGATCATTAAACATAGAAAAGGATCCATTCCGTCCATGTGAAGATGATGAAGATATTCTTGGTCCAGAAGTACCATATCTAAGTGCTATCGGTGCCCTTATGTATCTTACAAATTGTACAAGGCCTGATATATCTTTTGCCGTAAATTTATTGGCAAGATTTAGCACATATCCAACAAAGAGACATTGGAACGGAATTAAACATATATTCCGTTATCTACGAGGAACGACAGACTTGGGACTTTTGTATTCAAAAGATGCTAATCCAAGTATAATTGGTTATGCCGATGCTGGATACTTATCTGATCCACACAAAGCACGTTCTCAAACTGGATATGTATTTACTCGTGGAGGCACTGCAATTTCTTGGCGTTCACAGAAACAAACACTTGTAACAACTTCATCAAATCATGCCGAGATTATTGCACTACATGAAGCAAGCCGTGAATGTGTGTGGTTAAAATCAATGACTCAACATATCCAAATCTCATGCGGATTATCATTCGACGAGAAGCCTGTGATACTATATGAAGATAATGCTGCATGTGTTGCTCAAATGAAAGAAGGATACATAAAAAGCGACAGAACTAAACATATTCCTCCTAAGTTCTTCGCATTCACCAAGGAGCTTGAGAAGAATAAATGTATTGATGTTCGTCACATTCAATCAAGTGAAAACTCATCAGATCTCTTCACAAAGGCACTTCCTACGACAATATTCAGAAAGCACATATATAATATTGGGATGCGCAATCTACGAAATTTGTGAAGAATTGTTCGTGTCAACATGAGGGGGAGTTTACGTGACTGCACTCTTTTTCCCTTACTATGGTTTTTATCCCAATGGGTTTTTCCTAGTAAGGTTTTTAACGAGGCAGTATAAAAACACGTAATGTATACAATCATTATGATCATCATCACAAGGGGGGGTGTTGAAAAATTATTTAAAAATGTGTTAAATATTTGTGTTGAAAATGTGAATGTTGAATGTTGAAAATTAGGTAAAATTAGGTGTTGAATATTGAAAATTAGTGTGTGATGATGTAGGTAATGATGTATTTTATTTTTGGATTATTTGTAAAAATTTTCTATAAATAGATCTCTCATTTGTGAATAAAATCACAATTGAGTTGAGAGAAAAATATTATAAAGTGTGTAGTGTGATAATTTTGAGAGTTTGAGATTTTTACTTTTTTACCGTAAATTTTTACTTTTTCACAACAATAATTACTTATATATGCAGCCAAAATAATATTAATACTCGAAACAACAAGTGAGGTAATAAAATCAGCCAAATAGTTAATTTGAATGACATGATCTACTCCACGCACTATTTGAATTAGATTAGATATCTTGTTAGACGGTTTCACGAATCTTTATATGTGAGACGGGTCAACCCTACCGATATTCACAGTAAAAAATAATACTCTTAGCATAAAAAGTAATATTTTTTCATGGATGACCCAAATAAGATATTCGTCTCACAAAATACGACCCGTGAGATCGTTTCACACAAATTTTTGCCTTTGAATTAAGTGACAAACTGAAGAACCTCGGTATGTACATGAAATAGAGAATCCCACAATGTCTTCATTCTACCCGCCATTAATTACTTTGGAAACTCAATGAAAACTTGAAAATTAGAACCGAAACATATATACAAATCAAGTAATATACTCAATTAAGGAGGCGTCTCATTAAGTTGGCTTACGCTTTGCTCAATACATGGAAAGTCGATCGGGATATTCATATTTGTTCTTTGCTAAAAAAATTGTGACCATTTTCAAGAATTTGGCATGTCAAATATGGATTGTGATATAAATAAATTATCCAACTTATCGACATACAATATTGGCTCTCTATCTATATATTTATTAATATGCGATTCATATGGTCCGAAAAATTATTTAATATATGAAATTTATCTCGTTCAACTACAAAAATAAATAAATAAAAAAAAATTGGAAATTTGAATTTTTCAACATGGATTGATTGAGCACATATCCTAAGTTCTTTATAAAAAAAAATATACAATTGTCAAATCCGGTACTGTTTATATAGAACAAAAGACATTTTGATAGAGATTTTTTTTTGAATTAAAAAAAACAGACATTTTAATAGTGATGATAGGGTACCTACTCGGCCGAAATTTCCGGTGGACAATTCATCAAAATTGAATATCATGCAGTCCAAGGATATGATGGTATGTGCCAATGGCTTATTATAAAACGGCATTTATATTTTGTCGTATATTACATATTATTCTTTTTTTTTTTTTTTACTTTTCACACTTTTTATAAATATAATTAAATATATAATATAATGATTAATAATTTGAGTATTTTCGATCTCTTTATGATGTCTGGAAAGAGGAAACAAACAAATGAATTTACTAATTAACTTTAATTTATGAGTAAAAATTTATAGAAATTTTTTTGGTGAGGAAATCCACAACTTCACTTTTTTAGGTTTAACGCATTAACTTACAAATCATAAAAGCTGATAAACCACACTGAACAAGTCTTGTGTGACATACTTGACCGAGAAAATATCAGTAATAGGCCATCTACTCGATCAACTCGTATACCGAGGGAAGTGTATTTTTTATTTTTTTATTTGTAAATAAATTACAATTAGAATTTATCTTCTCATATGGATTCCTCAATCCATTCCTATAATTAAAAGGCATGAGAATCATTTCTGCTTAGATTTATATGAGCTAGTTGAATTTATGGATTTGAATCCGTATTTTAATTTCATCGAACGTATATTTTGTAATAAAGCAAAATCGATAATTTAAAATTATTGTTCCAATATAAATTTAGTTTATCTTTGATGTTTTCTCATTGAACTATATCACTGCAAAACTATTAATTTTTAAGCCCAGGAATGCAGCCCCACATTATAAGATATCGTCTTTTTTTAAAAAAATAAACCTAGTGGGACTTTATGGTTCTTAAATTTTATATTATCTATTGTTTTTTTTTAAAAAATTTATATTATCTAAAATAAATTACTTTGTCTTGACAATCTAGGTTGTAGCTATTTCGGCCTCATTTGAGCCCATATTTGATTGTTACAAGCATTTAAGGTTTGGGCTTCGGTNGATTATGAATTTGGGTTTAACTATATCCGAAAAAACTATTTCAAATAGGAAGATTGTTCAATTCTATATATACAACTCAAAGAATTTAATACATTCGATGTGATACACTAACATTCTCTTAACTTACTTTTATTATTTTTATTTTTTGCAAATACGAAATTATTTTATGTTAGATCCATCATATATATTATAATTTTTACTCCTTCAAGTATACAATGTGTTGAAATTTTATGTTAGACCCGATGTTCGCATAGAAAAATAAGAATTAAGCCTGACTACAATAATTTATACAATGTGTTGGAAATATAAGTAAAAGAAAACAAAAAAAAATTCAATGGGCTAATTTGAATCAGTCCTAACAGTTGACCCACCATTTGTAGAGTGACAGGCAACAAGACTATTAAATGTGGGAAGATAGATAAAATTATATAAATATAAATAGAAAAGAAAATTCAAATGATTTTTATTCTCGTTACGCGCTGTTCACACCCAAATTGCTCACACATCGACAGGCTCGCCATAATCCAAAACAAGTAGATGGGCCGATTCTTATGGGCCTCGAGCGAGTGGGTCCCAACCCGGATCCGGCTTCCAAGGTACCGAGAACCTTCCTCCCTCTCTCCGGGTCGGTGCAGACATATCCTGACTACTACTCAATAACACTCTTCCACGTGTCACAACTCCTTCTCCGGGTCGGTGCAGACATATCCGGATAACTACCCAATAACAGTCTCCCACGTGTCACCCTTCCTTCCTCAATAAGTTCCCGCTTATATAAACACAGAACCCCCCAGTGACCAAAATCAGAGGAAACTAGCCACTGCAAAGTACTCAACAGAGAATATACATACGTACGCATATATATAATCTTGTAACTTGTTGCTTTACACATATAAGTACTGAGTTTTTTGTTTGAGAAAGAAGAAAGAAGAAGAAATGGGTGCTTTGGATCATATTTCGGACATGTTTGATTGCACCGGCGGCCATTCCAAGCGTCACAAGAAACGCAAACAGCTTCAGGTTGACTCACTTTTTCTTTGAGGGTTTTAGCTTATATACATTTTCCATATGTTATATATGAATTGCCAACTTGGCCTCCTAGTACAAAAATATCATATCAGAACGTTTGAAATTTGACAATATATGAAATCGTTGGACTTGTCTGGATATAGATTTCGGAGTATTTTCCAGATTTGGCTCCCTCTTGATCATGATTTGCAGGTCTTTGTAGTGTTTTCTTTGTTCTTGAGTATACGTAGAGAAGAGTTCAGATGTGTAGGAAAGAAAATGATTTGTTTTACATTAATTTCTGACACTAGTTTTACTCTAATATTATATAATACTTTGTCGGGAACCTGACAACTCACTCCATGCTACAGCTGTAATTTTATTATTATTATTATTATTATTATTATTTTTATCCTTATTTAAAGGATAATAATTGCTACTTTGGTAATTAGCTTACCATGTTACTTGCTAAATCTGGGGACTTTTGTGGCTGTCTACGTACTGTGTTCTTGTATGAACTATAATAACATTAGAGGACGTAAATTTTTTTAAAAAGATAATGTCTGAATGGATGACAACAGTAAATATGAGTTGATGATATTCTTATCTTATTATAAAATTTTATATACCTGTCAACCACTATATGGCTAATATACATTGGTGACACGTGTCAATATAAAAAGGGTGTTATGTGTCGATATGAATTATTTCTTGATGATGAGTGTGGTCTGTGGTAGTTATCAGTCTTTAACGATCTCTTCATTTGTTTTTCCTATTTTTGATAAATTGTGACGTATCGTTCTTGACAAATAATTGATTCTCCCATAGGATTATTTATAGGAATGATGTATAATTTACTCACATTGAAAATATTTGTAAACATGATCAATAGACCGTCGAGATAAAGATAAAAATGGATTGCGAAGGATGCGAGAGGAGGGTTCGAAAATCTGTGGAGGGGATGAAAGGGCTGACATCCATAGATATTTCGCCGAAGCAGCACAAGCTCACTGTCGTCGGCTACGTCGATCCCAAGAAGGTCCTCGCTCGTGTGGCTCATCGCACGGGCAAGAAAGCCGAACTCTGGCCTTACGTCCCGTATGATGTTGTCGCGCACCCTTATGCGCCCGGTGTCTATGACAAGAAAGCCCCGCCTGGATATGTTCGCAACGTGGATGACCCGCAAGTGTCGAATCTTGCGCGTGCTAGCTCGACCGAGGTCCGTTATACCACGGCTTTCAGCGACGATAATCCGGCTGCGTGTGTTGTCATGTGAGATTGAGATTGGGAAACATCGTATCATGTATGATATGATCGATGAAGTTTGTTAAGAATTATATGTTTCGGTCGTTTTGATTTTATTGTGAAAGGGACGTGTCCGTTATCGAATCGGGTTGAATATATAAAAAAATATTAAAATTTGAATTTCAGTTCGAGTATAATATTTATTAATAATTTATTTTTATCTAATCTCATCAAATGATTACTTGCAATAATTATTTATCTACATAGTAATAATTTATCAATCATGAAAATATTACCCTTGAGGTATCTTATCAATAATTTTTAATTATCAAATAGGTTAAATCGAAATAAAAGTAAACCACGTCCAACTCAAATATTTTAATAATCAAAATATTTTTTTTCTTATCGACCCAAAAAAACTCACCCTAATAAAAATATATAATCTCGCAAGCAGCAGCTGTGAATAATTGAACAAGATAATTCTAGTTCTAATTTGAGGGAAAAAAAAATCAAACATGATAAATTCAATTGTAAATCAATTAATTTTTGAGCAATTTCGAGAAATTCGTGAGTTGATTTGATTCGTTTGCATCTAACCAAAATAGGGTTTTATATAATTAAAGGATATGCATGGTGGTTATGGTGCCATTTCTATACATGCCAATATCTGACATATTTTAGTTCTTTATCGAACCCTTGGTTTGTGCATGGGATTTTTAATTATTCTCATAAACAAAAATTATATTTTATTCTCATTTTCAAATCTTTTGGTTATATGACAAATTTGAATTTAATTTTCTTCATTTTCTAAAGAAATTCCTATTATTATTTTTCACACAATTAAAATAGTCAAATGTATGATATGATATATTTACTTGAATGTATGGCTTTTCCTTAAAAAAATGTTAATTTATGAATTCAATTAACTTAAAAAACCACGCAACTCCAACTAAAAACATTGTTTACTAATTAAAATAGAAAAAATAGTTAATTAGTATTCTAAATTATCATGTTTATGTTTTGGTTTGCTTGTTTGTCAGATTTGTGTTTAGTTCCGTAATTTTATTTTTTCCTATTGGTCTTTAGTCCTATTTTATCATAGCGCTAACGTGACACCAAAAATAATAATGTGGTGCTAGAAAGTGCTGATGTAGTATCGAAAATTGATGATGTGTCTGACACAGCACTCCGACGAAATAAGACTAAAACCAACAAAAACCAAAGTTGCTAGTTAGATGATGATAGAAGAAAATATGATAACATAGAGTTCTAAAATGACAAATTTACTTAATCTAATTTATATGTAAGGCCCGGATTTCCCACACTCGAACACACGCAATACTTGTAAAGGTTCGAGTCTTTTTACAAATAACACATATAATCAACACAAAAACCTAAAGTTTTTAAAGAACCATGATTTATTTATTGGAAGGAAAAACAGAGTCAATCTCTCAATTTGATCGATGAGTAAAAAATTAGTCTCCCAAAGACTAGCCAAAATATTTGTAATTGGACGGGGATTGCCTGCAATGACGGGGGATCCCTTTCCGATATAGATTTATAACATTTAGATCTTTTCGGCAGAATTGATGGGCTCGATTTCGGTTCATTCTAAATCTCACCAGTTTCAATATAAGCGGAAACAACTTCAGTGGATTGATATTGGAAATCTATCTAGGATCATTTTCTTGGACCTCAGCATAAATTTGTTGGAAGGCATCATTCCATCCGAGATTGGGAATTGATAGAGATTCAGTACATTAGTTTCCTTCGCAACAATCTCAATGGTGAAGTTCCATATCAAATTGGCAATCTTCAAAAGGTGAGACACGGATTTTGGTTTAAATTGCTTGGAGACAACTGAATGGTCTAGAATCCGGAGCCTCCCTTTCTTGACAGACCTCGACTTTTTTGGCAATGAACTGACTTGGAACATTTCATAACCAGGTGTCAGAATCTTACTTTTCTTGATTTGTCATTTAACAATCTTAGAGGCCGAATTCCCGAGTTAGTAGTATTCAAAAACTTGTTGCACCATCAGCGACAACTCATTCAAAGGCCCTCTGTCGGAAAATCTTAGCAACACAGTCAAAGTTGAAAGATCTTTGGTTAGGAAGCAACCTATTCTACGTGATTCAACAGGCCTGATACCAATGTCGAACAACTTGATCTGAAGCACAACTCATTTGAAGGAAATATATATACCGTCTTCTTTCAGGAATCTTAAACTTCTGGATCTACGGAGGAATCAACTCAATTCAACAATTCCTTATGAGTACTAATCTTACCGAGTTGTACTTAGGCTCGAATTTCACTTACAGGACCTTTGCCTCTATCCTTGTCAAACCTGACCAAATTATCTAGTTGGAGCTATGTAATAACACTCTCTCTAGCGAGATCTCTCAATTTTTAAGCAATTGGACCCAACTAAAATTCTTGGATCTTGAAAGCAATCGCTTCATGGGGGAGGTTTCATCTGCTTACTAACCAATTTAGAGTTCCTCCGTCGGAAAAATAACTATCCACTGGAGATTGGAAACCTCCAAAATTTGTCAGAGGTAGGTAGACCTTCCAAATAATCTATTCTCAGGTGCAAAATACCACCAACAATCACAAATCTCAATAACATCTTTATCGTAAACCTTTCTGCAACAATTTTAATGCAACTCTTCCTCCTGCGTAGGGGAATTTAACATCACTCTGATTTTTTCATCTCCATGCAAACGAATTGACCAGGCAGTTGCCTGAGTCCATCTCCAATCTCAGTCATTCGTTCTGACAACGGATTTTGAGGAATAATTCCCGATAATTTTTGGGAAAATATTCCTGAATTGGTCGTCGTTGATTTTTCAACGAACCACTTTACGGGGAAACTCCCACCAGGATTATGCTGTGGATTTTCTCTCTTTTAGGAAACAGTTTTCATGGGCTATTTTTGGAGTGTTTAAAAAATTATTCAAGTCGCGACGTCCTCGGTTGACTTATCTATTGTTGGACAGGTGAAGTTCCTTCTACACTAGAAATCGTGTCATTAAATATCTGGTTTACGTTAGAGATTAGTGGTTTAATTCCTTTTATCAAAAAATGTTGCATTGCATTCAAAGGTTGTCTTTCATTTAATTTTTAGATTTTTTTTAACTAGTAATTTTTCAGGAGAGATTCCATCATCCATTTGCGATATATATGTGCCCTTTGGATTCTCCATCTATCAAATAACAGATTGGAAGCAAAAGTTCCACAGTGCATAGGAAATGGAAGTGCTCCAATATCTCTTCACTTGAATATATAGCAACGAATTGGAAGGAACATTGCCTCAATCCTTGGCCAAGTGCCGACAGCTTCAGGAACCATCTAATAGGTTCAATGGTAACATGCCTGCTTTAAGTATTCTATGTTGCAAATCTTTGACATCTCTGACAACCAATTCATTGGAGCTTTGCCAAATCGAAATTTCAAGAATTTTAAATCCATGATTGATGTCAAGGAAAATGGAACTGAAACAAGGAACTCGATCAAGGTTACGTTATCCTTACGTGGAGTCAATAAAGTTAAATGTGAAGGGTTTGGAGCTATAGTATCAGATAATTTTGGAACACTTACGACCATTGATTTGTCAAACAACATGTTTCATGGAAATATTTCACATGCAATAGGAATACTCAACTCATTGAGGTATTTGAGTTTATCCCATAACAGCCTCACAGGTCATATCCCTGATTGTATAGCATACATAACTGTACTAGAATCCTTGGATTGATCTTCAAACCAATTGGCAAGGGCAATTCTCCAGCAGTTGACGAGGTTAAGATTTCTGGTGTGGTTGAATCTGTCACATAATCATCTTGTTGAGCCGATAACCCCAATCTGGTGGCCGATTTTTTACATTTGACAACAGCTCATACATAGGAAACTTGGGTTTATGCAGATACCAGCAGTTTCAATGTTGCCACAAGAAGGTGCTGAAGATGGTAGCATTTTGGATGGATTTAAGTGGCAAATTGTTCTTATGGGGTATGGATTTGGAGTAGTTTTTGGAATCATTCTAAGTCGTTTCATTTTCTAACATCAAAGGTCCAATATGATTTATGTAAGAATATGTGAGTAAAATTCTGCATTGAATAAAATTAGCTTCTTGATATATAATATTGTTCGATAGTTATCAAAGCCGGATGGTGGCAAGAACGGGCATGAGTGCAGGCTTTTTCATTCGAGAAGTGCCTCATCTCCTTTAACCTATAAGATCATGTCGTTTCCCTCATATTTTATTGAGTTCCACCCCATGCATTTCGGGTTCAAATGATGTCGTTTTTTCGTTAGGGTGTACCTCACCTCATGTAGCATTTTGATATAAATTGAAGGGACCGTCGTCATACTCCAAAAAGACGTCGTGATTCGAGAATGAGTCGATTTAATTGTGATGTGATTAAAAAGATAAATCGATACGGGAGAATAAAATTAGAATGTGCACATACTGAGCAAAATATCAGAATGATGACAGCTGAAACAATAAAAGAACCAGTTAAACGTATTCAACTTGCCTATCAATCTGGATATCACCACCTTCCCTCCCTGCTTTCAACACCAAACTAGGTTTCATAGAATACCACCAACCATGTTGAGAAAGAGATGACATTAGAAATACACAAGCTCTTTTACACTATACAAACACAAATCATATAAGCCTAGGCTTAAAATCCATAACATATACACGAGTAACAGCCTCTTTGATCAATGCTTCGACGAAGTTATCTGGTACAGTAAGTGGAGATTACAACACAAAGGCTATTGCTTCCTTGAGGAAAGTACGAACGCAGTGTAACTTACAAATTGTCTCTTCCCGCTTTGTCATTTGTTTTGAGTAATCACAATATATTGCAAGCTTTATGACCCCCCTTCTTCTTTTTCTTCTTTTGCTTTGGTGGCTGCAGGATAACTTTTATTGCTGCATCAAACACTGCCTTCACATTCTGCAATAGTTGGTAGGAGATTATGGAAAAATACATGCAGAGATAGGAGATAAAAAAATTCCACTCTGCGTACTAAGGGATTTTTTCGAAGTAAAATGTTATATCACCTGTTGTGTTTTAGCACTACATTCTATATAAGCAGTTGCTCCAATCAACTTCCTCAGCTCCTCTCCCTTCAGAAGAACAGAAAATAAGTTTCTCTAGGAAGGTAAACAACTCATCCTCAAAAAGATGAGCAAGAGCCAAAGATGGTCTTGATTTGAGTTTCGCAGACCATATTTAAACAATGGAAAAGAGGTAATGTTGATCGTGATACTAATTTACCTGTGCATTCATGATGGGAACTGCTCCTGGGTGGTCTAGGAAGAATTGCTTGTCCTCACGAAGATCTGGAAGGAAATGAAAATAGTAATTTGCACCAAGGGACCAAAATTATACATCATTAATAAGAGGGTAAAAGAAATATTAAATTAAATTGACATGATTAAGTGCAATATCCATGGGAAATGTACAAATGGCACCTTACTCCAGATAACTTACAAAACAAATAAAATTGTGACACCAATAGTTTACATAGGAATCAGATTAACAAAGTTACGGGAAGAAAAAGGATGACGTAAACAAAGAGGATAAAGGGAATATTAAAAACATTTATAATGCACCCAATTATGGAAGAAGCACTTCCACGAATTCCATGTGGCAACAAAGCCTATATACATTACACGATTTTATGTTAGGAAGCAAATAACTCCATGAGCGCAGAATCTAGATCTTAGTAAATACATAATTGAGCCAAATGGTTACCAGAAAGAGTTAAGGTGAATATTGGATTTCATCTATTCTTGATTACTCGTTTTCTGTAATTTTTGTTGTTCAAAAATTTATTTCACGTCAGACAGTCACTTTTGCTGTTGATATTTCTCATTAACATATACGTTGCTTGAGTTAAGTTGGGTATTAGCAGTAGAAACATCCATTTATGATATTAAACAGACAAAGCTTCTTCTATGTTTAGCTATTAATGCAATTTGTTCTCCAAATTCCAAGGATGAGAGAGCATGCATAAGCTTTCAATATCACTTTATACCAATATGAGATTATTGTTTTAAAACCAGGAGCATGTAGTACAATAGCACAAATCTGATACCCAACACAACAGGACACAAGCATGATAGTGAGGTAAGTTCACAATCACATAAAATGCGGCATGAGAATGTCCCACTTTCAGATAATAACATCAATGTGATCTCTCAAATGTCTTCAAGCAGAAATTTATGAATTATGAGGAACATTATCCAACAAATTGAGTCAAATAATTTAATGCATCAAAAGAGAGAGCGAAGGGAATCCTGACCAAGCTTTGTTCCAACAAGAATTATTGGAACTCCAGGTGCATAATGCCTCAATTCAGGTACCCACTGTACAGAAATTAAAACACATCAGAACAATCGGCAATTGGATAGTTCTAAACCTCATCAGCCTTAATATTTCACGGGAAGCATTTTCATAAGAACTAAAATTCTAAAAATGTGGGGCTCTATTTGATTGAAGAGAAGGCCCATTGAAGTAAGATATCCAGGTCGGGGCAAGCGTGAAAGTGTATTGCACAACTGTCTTAGTTGAAGTTAAATTCAAAGAAAACATTCTCAAATTTCTCATCTTCCATTTTTCTTTGAATGAATTGTCGAAGCAACTAAAAGAAAGGAAAGGGGAGAATGAGAAATAGAAATGCCGCCAAGTATCCCTTGGCCTGGTGGCAAGGGTGAGGCCCAAGAGCCAACAGGCTTTGGTTCAAATCCCATTTGTGTGGGTAGCTATGTAGTTTAGATAGGAAAACCCCCACCCTCTTGTGTCAAAGAAAAAATAGAAAGGGCCATATCTAATCCAGTACAGAAAATGAAGCCTCGCCTTCTTGGAGATATTCTCGAAGCTGGCCTTGCTAATAAGGGAAAATGAAAGAATAAAGACATCAGCTCCACGGTAACTCAATGGTCTTAATCTATTGTAATCCTCCTGGCCTGCACAACAAATTTAAAATGACTCACTGTTCTCTTTTGATTCATAAATAAACAAAAAAAAATGAAGAACTAGTGCACCTGCAGTATCCCACAATCCTAAATTAACAGTGCTTCCATCCACCACAACATTGGCACTAAAATTGTCAAACACAGTTGGGACGTAATCCTGTTTATTTAACAATAAAAGAGATCAAAACAAAGAAAAGGTTTCAATGGAAACACTTTATTCCACAAGAAAGTAAAAAAAAAAAAAATCCAGAAAAAGACGTCCTCTCCACAGGCATAACCAAGAGTCTCATCAAATCAGAGAAATTAGGTAATTTACTAGTTCCATGATATTCGCAAACGCCTCCACCCATCCCACATAGCGATATCTTGAAATAAGAAACAGGAAAATTCAAGAATTTCAATATTTAGTCGATTAGACAAACAAACCCAACAATATCCAAGAACTCCATAAAAACACCCAAAAAATCCCAAATTTCCATTGAATTCCATTCCTACGATGAACCAAAAACAAAACAACAAAAAATGACGACAGAGGAAAAAGAAAGAATTAACTCCAATAGGCAGTAACTTACAGTGGGAAAGGTGTTGCTGGTGTAAGAAATGAGCAGGCAAGTTTTACCCACGGCACCATCTCCGACAGTTACACACTTTATAAACCTCGACGCACTCATCTCCACGCCGGCGGCTCCTCTCCCGCCCGCAAACAATCCAACTCAGCCTATATCTATCCGAATTCTCCACTCCACACAGATCAAACCCGAAATCCCCCGCAACTTTAAGTAGTTCCCACCGACACACCCACTTCAACTTCCACGATTAACTGCTGGAAAAACAGCAAATCTTCAAAATTAAGCAAAAATAACAGTGATTTCAAAGTTTAAACCCAAAAACAAGAAAGAATATAAAATGCTTAATAAGCTTCGATAAATATACAGTCAAATTCACAAGTACCCAAGAAAAACACCCACCTGGCAGAGAAGAGAGAGAATCGTTGAAATTCAGAAAAGAGGGAGATATTCTTCATTGATATAGGAAGGAAGGAAGGAGGGAGGGAGAAATAGTAGGTAGAGAAAAGGTTGGGGTTTCGCCAGCTAAAAGCTAGCTGCGCCTAATGACACGTGATTTGATTCCATACACCGTATAATTTTTTTTTGTGAAATAAATAAATATCAATCACCATATAAAATATATACTTTCTAAATTATTTTTTAAGAATCTTTTCTTTTATCATTTCTTCATAAGTACTTATTTAATTTCACGCTCTAAAAATTAATTATTATTGGATTCTAATTAATTTTTTTGGATAAACCATTATGTTAACTCAACATACTACAAATTACATTAGTCAGATAAAACTCAGTTGACAAAAATTTGCCACTAGTGTAAGAAAATATTGGTATGAATAATCAAACTCTTCGTTATTAACTCACTTCATCAACTCGAACACCTTTGATAACTTATTATTATTATTGTTATTATTATTCATATTGTTGGGGGTGGAAAGCATTCTATATTTTTTTAAACAAATAAAAAAAACTATGTAATTAAATGGATACAAAACAAATGAATTTTATAAGGTAGGTGGACGCTTAAGCATGACCTAAATTTGCATCATGTGTCCTATCAAGCTAGCTATGCTCGGGGAAGAACAGGTTTCAAAAGATTTATCGGTCGTATATGAAATTATCGACCAGTTAGTTGGTGATGCTTGTAAGGATATTTTTGCCCGAATATCATTAAAAAAAAAACACTCCATGTGTTCTTGTTTATTATCTATATTTGAGGATATTAATCCAACATCCAAATGCAAAGCATATCTTGCATATTATCTACTCTTTCTTCTCACATTATATAATATAATAATGCAAATATCGGTACCAAGAAGAACTAAATTCCCCCATCTTTCTTGCAAAAGCTGTAAATAATCACAATGATGCAACTCCAGTTTTATTTAAAAACTCAAGAAACAATTCGTCTGGATGATTGGATAAAAACCTCAAATATATGATTACAGTGTCATAATAAGTATCCATATCTATATATGACAAATTAATGACGACCAACTATTGCAAAATGACTTTTTATTGAACAAATCCGGGTACAAGATAAAAACCTCAGATCATCAACAATTTGCAGCAAGGAAACTGCACCTCCAAAAAAACAATTACAGACAATACAACACGACAAACTAATTCATGAGGAAAATTTTAAACTCCAAGAGGAGCTCTTACAGGAAAACCTGCTGGTCTATGACTTCTACTGATGGGTAGATGAACATAAACATCGTGGACGTCCTGTTTCGAGACCTCCCCTCGGTCCCGGTCAATAGCATAGCAAACATACACTGTATCGATAACATTGTCCAGAACGTGCACGAAGTAGCCAAGAATCACGATCAACAGTATCCAGGCCATGACAGCAACAAAGTAGGCATCGTCCCCAAGATGAATTCCAGCTTTCAATATTACACAAACCTGAAAATTCAGACACCAATTGATTAGGATCGACCTGGAGACATGGACAGTGCAATATATGGAGGGTAAAAAAATTTCGAATCAGAGAATATATATTTCTCTTCTCCATCCACGAACACAGCTCGCAAGTCGTAGCCAACTATAGGCACCTGTCCACATTGAGCAAGGGCGAGTTTGATACAAAAACATTTAGCTTGAAAAGTTATTCTATTGAACCGTGCTATTTTGAGTTTCTCTGAAAATTTAAAAAAAATTGCGTATTTGGCTGTATTGATAAAAACAGTTTTTTTAAAAAATTGAAATGGAAAAAAGAAGTGCTGCACGGCCAGATTTCTTGATTTTGGTTTTTTAAAACTGCCTTCTATAAAAAACAACAAAAAACCTCACAAAAAAAACATTAAAAACAAATTAAAGAGAGCATTATTCTTCTCGTCCAAATGCGCTCAACTCAATATAGATAGATGGCAATAGTTTACACTAACCACTACTGTGTAGATTGCAGATAGCACTAGGATAATGCCAGCCAGTATTCGAGTAGAAACGGTCTCAACAAATACTGCAGAAAGAAGGTTGCGTTTGAGAAGTTCGTAAGTCATTCTTGCGGCTTTGCAATATGCTTCGCCAGTTATGGCTGCAAAGTTTATTGTGAATTTGTTCAGAAAATCAATTGCTGACATTAGGGCACTGACACAGCACCGTAGAATGACATTTACAATTCCTGATGTCTCCTCTTGCCTAGCATTATCAACCATAGAGCGCACAACACGAACTGCGCCGAAAATTAATCCTGAGAAACATATTGTGCCAGAGGAGTGGCCAAATGCATTTCTGCAATGTTATAAAGAAGAGTCACGACACAAAGACAACAGGCGCTGCAATTGTGTTTACAAAAAAGAAACGAGTTTATTTCAGTGCACAACATTCGGGATATTTGGCTTCAATTTATCGAGAGGTTTTGAATCCAGGTATGTCTATGCATCAAATCCTAGCAAAGCCTTGATTTTTAAGGATGAGGAAGATGGTAACATCCTCAAACTTACTCTTCTGTTTAGTTCATCAGTGGAGATTGGATAACAGTATCGTGCTTACAACAATTAAGAGATATAAATAAGGTACTTGGCTACTTGCCGCTTGTGATATGTTTAACACAGCCTTATTTGCACAAGTAGCAACGATGTCTATCATACCGCCTTTGAATGCTAATCTCATTTCTATAAGTTCATCAAGAATAAGCTTGAGTCAACAAGTTAAACCAGCCTCCCAAGTTTCTGCTCTATAAACCATCACCAAGACCACTAAATCAGATCTTATTTTCAGTCACATTAACTATGTATTTATACCCCTCCCAAAAAACAGTAACTTGAAAGAATAAAGGAAAATAACCAATAGGCTGCATGATTGTTGGCCGTTGCTCTTAGTTCACAGCAAGAAAAAGGAAGGACAATCAACCGAGCATAGCACACCATGATGCATAAATTTGTAGAGCACATTTCACTGAATTGAGAGAAGTAGCAAGAGAAAACACCTCAACGAACTTCTTATTGCACGCTTTGGCCGCAACTCATCCTTTGAGAAGTACCACTGAGCTATAGTTCCACTTATCACATATACCTGAGCTTCCACCATTGCTGTAGCAGACCAGAGCATAGTAAAGATCGCCAACGTATAATAGGCGGGCACCCATCTATCCTGTTTCCAAACACAATAGTGTTCCCCATTCTCTTTTCGAGGCACAATTTTTCCATTACTGCTCGAGTATATCAAGAAAAAAACTATGGGCACATAGTACACAAATAAACCCAAAGTAAGAGATGGAAGAACTCCAAACAACCCCAAGTTACTTGACAATGCATTAGCAGCCACGCCGATGATACTCACGGTTAACTCAACTCTATGCCAGTTTACTATGAATATCCACACGATTACCCCAATTATTAAGAACACAAAAATGAGGACTAAAATTCGATAAGATAAGGGAAAAGCATCACTACATCTGGAGCTCACAGTGCAAGCAACAAACCAAGAAACATTGATGAAAATTGGGACTATCACAAAAAATGGAAGCGAAGCATACACTATCTGTTTTGTGTAGCGTTTAAGCAACAAAAGCACTAACAACACAAAGGGCAAGCTCAAAATTAGGGTGACTACAAGAGTCCATATCAAGCTATTCAAAACGCTCGATCCTAAGGAGTTCAAAGATGTGGGATTGCTACAAAGAGATAAATAATCCATCAAACTATAAAGTAGACTCGATTCTTGGGGAATTGAAGAGGTGGAGTTATGAAAAGCAGGGGAATTTCCAGGCACACTCTCAGAAAGATTCGATTTTGAGGCATTCAAAGAAGTGGGGTTGTCACCAAAAGCTGAACTGAGAAGATTCCACTCCGAAGAATTCAAAGAAAACGGAGAGCCAAAATACTGAATGGTGCAAGAAGATAAGGTGGTGTTGTAGACAAACGAGGAAACTTGATAGCGGTGGGGGTTTCTGTTAACAGTTGCGAAAATTCCGAAACCAAAAGTGAAGAGTACAAGAACACAAAAGAGAATAAGGAAGGGCAAATCTTTAAAAGGGCGAGGCCCATAATTGTAAGAGATCTGAAGGTACTGAGCTTGGTCTTCTTCAGTTTCAGAAATCGAAGCGGCGGAGGGTGAAGGAAATTGGTGGGAAAGGAGCGGCTGGGTTGTGGTGGTGGGTTCGTGGGGGTTGGAAGCCAGCTTACTCGGGTCATCTCCGCCGTCCATTGTGCGGCGTAGCGGCGGTGGAAGTGGTGTGTTCGCTGGAGAAGGTGACGGGGTGTTTTGACCGATTGCTTTGGTCGGTTTAAGAGAATCTGTGGCACAAGTTGGAGATTTGTTTACAAAGTTTTGCAAATAAAACTTGAATTTTTTTATTAAAACTTGTTATGCCAGAAATCAATTACTTTAGCCACCAAGATTTGCGAATTTCCGAACAACATGATTGGATTCATAAGTCAATTGATTGAAATAATTAGTTTTGATTCTAAAAAAAATGGATTACGAGAATTTAATCAATCAAAAGAAAATGGATTACAAGAATTTAATCTATTATTCCTCCTTTATTGCATGTTCACCAACTAAAATTCAAATTTTAAGTATGTGTAGCTAAATTTTATATTATTAAAATTATTATATACGCATATATATAACATAAAATGGAGCAGAATATTTTATTCCAGATATTGAGCTTGAATTAAACCACATTTTCTTTGTGATTTAACAAAATATGAGAGTTAATTGTATCGAGTAGTATCAAAAATATATTTATCAAATTTGTGTTTTTTATAAATTTCAATTTAAATTCGAATTGGAGGAGATATTAAATTTTCTGGTTAATTAAAATTATAATTAATAAAGTGGAAAGGGAAATGGGCAATTTTATTTGAGCCCACATTCATGCGACATTGAATTTGGAAGTGGGAAAATAAAAGTGATTCTCCTCCGTTGTCTCAGCCCATTAGTAAAACAAACGACGCATCTCTTCTTTTTTTTAAAAAAAAAATAAAAAATAAAAAAAAATCCCTTCTCCAATAATAATATTTTTTTGGATTCATTATTTATTCGTATAAATTAATGGAATGAAACATATATTTTCATTCTTACTTTGGTTCATCGCCATGCAAAATATGTGCTTATTTTGTACAATAGCTTTGATACTTTATGAATGGTCCATCGAGACCCGGACTTTGGACCCTTGGCCTATTTCTAACCAAGATAAGTGGTCCATTATGGATCTCAATTACTCTACTATAAATATTAGATTTGAGAGTCTAATTATTCATTCACTATATTGACTTTCAGCAACATCATTAGCTGCTCTTTCATTTTCGTCATCATTATCTGACTTGATCGTCGGAAAGACTACGTCGGGACACCCTCTCGACCCCTTTCTAACAATCTTTTTTGTGATTTCAAGTCCAGAGTAGGTTCGATGTCTGAATTCGAACTAGTCCCACCTACTAAAATCGAATCTTATACTTCTAGTGAGTATCAATACATTTTTCAAAATATTTACGAATCATATCTCGACTCAATTCCTACCCATTATATCGCATGTCATCTCATTTTGTACTAGAGATTTCAATCTATTTTGAGTATATGCTTTACTATATTTTATCCCGAGTTATCGTTTATCATTTAGTACGTACAAATAAAAATCATAAATTAACATAGCATGTGACAAACAAGGAATTTAAATAAATAATTTGTGATTATAACACAACTCATCACATTAAAGCAAAGTATATATATTCCCATGTGAATTCATTAATTTTGTCATAGATTGTGGTGTTATAATGTGGAGATTTGGTGATATTTTAGTCAAACTCAAACTAATTTCTTAACAGTGAAATTGAAGTTTGTTCTTGCATGAACTCATTATTCAATTCCAGACAACTTAGGATAAGTGAAAATCTTGTGTCTTCTAATTGACAAACAAATTTTTTTTAATTTTTATTTTAAAAATATACTCAGTAATTAATTTATATTGTGGCCATGTGGGAGATTGAGTTAATCTTGGAAATAGCAAACATTTTGTTGTACTTGGCCTTTAATTTAATCACAAATTAATTACAGCCTAAGTCGTCCTAAAATCCATGTGAAACCGAGCCCTCACAACACTCTATGTAAAGTAAAGTGCCTTACAATTTTAAAATAAATAAATAAATTTGTCTATATTTTTTTTTATCGGTCTTATCTCCATCAGATACAATATTATCTATTAACATCTGACGTCACTCTTTCGCAGCCACATAACCAACCAGATAAAGCAAAACAATATCAACAGCTTTACGCACAAGAGCTTT
Source organism: Primulina huaijiensis (assembly GCF_012295235.1). Classification (NCBI taxonomy): domain Eukaryota; kingdom Viridiplantae; phylum Streptophyta; class Magnoliopsida; order Lamiales; family Gesneriaceae; genus Primulina; species Primulina huaijiensis. Next base: position 20,213,081 of record NC_133319.1, read on the forward strand.
TCATATGATCACTCATATCAATATTATTTTCATTCATGCACGTTTAACCCAACAAATATATATAATTTTATTCAATGCAAACAAAAAAATTGCATCACTGTAAAAAAAAAAAAAAAAAAAACAAGCAGCTAGTATCTGATTGACGCAAATCCTGCGTTGCCATTGTTTTCATTAGATGAGAATATATATTTTAATTTATTTATTTACTACCAAAAAAGAGAAGAAAATATTTCATAGAAAATGACATGACGTGAAAGGAAGTAACAATGTGAGCATTTTTGGAGAAACAGTTGAATTGGATTCGCAGGTAATAATTTTGGTCTATTTAGGACAAATAATCATAAAACAGTGTCGTATTCCAACTTTTTTTTTAAAATTTTAAAATAACTAATTGTGGTAATTTCCTTTTAAGACACAGAAATATTTGATCTCCATGACCATGCCTATTCCCACACTTTTGGTAATACACTGTAGTGTTTCATAAAGGATTTATATATATATATATATGTATATATTTAAAATGATTCTTAATTTTTAAGGCTTTACATAATTGAAATTATTATAATATATACTTCTATATAATATGAAATATAGTACAAAATAGAGTATATTATTTCATTGATTTAATTACACCTGAGTTAATTTTATTTCATGTATCATATGGTATTCTATTATTGTATATAAATAAATATTTCATCCAATTTATCAACACATGGTTGGGGTTACCAATTCCACTGAACTATATTAAAAAAAAACAATTTAGTAATTCATTTTACTAATATTTAATAAAAAATTAAGTATTTTTAAATTTACTAATCTATTAAATAAAGTATCATTATCAATGATTAAGAGTTAATTAATTAAACCATTTATTTAGTAAGTTCAAAAGTATTAAATCATAAAAACGAAGCATTTAATGTGAGCGTGACGTCCAGCGGTATCTGGACATAACTTTATTATTTTAAAGCAAATGAAGACCGTGCGATTAAACGCTCGACAAATATATACCGTCAGATCAATATTAAATGCTCCACCTGCTCGCGTTCCCTCTCTTTCTCTCCTCTCCTGGGGAACGCTTCAGCTAACTTCCACAGCCACCACCTCCGCCACGCACGCTATCGTTTACCCCCTTTATCCAGCTTTCCTGCTGAATTTTCCAACTGGGTTCAGATTCTCAACCTGAGTAAAAATGAAGTTCCGGTGGGGTGGAAAATTCGTGCTTTTTCGTGATCAGAACTTGGTTTTCCTGATGTTTTTTTCCTGTTTATGTGGCAAAGTTTCGAGCTTGGGATCAATGTCGTCCATCGCCATTTCTTATGGCGAAAATGGACCTGTTTTCTGTGGGATAAAGTATGATGGTTCCCATTCAGCCAGTTGCTATGGCTCCAACTCGGCTATAGTTCGTGCTACTCCGAATCATTCGGCTTTTCTTGGTTTGACAGCTGGAAATGGATTTGTTTGCGGTCTTGAGATGGATTCGAATCAACCCTTTTGCTGGGGGAGTACGCCGTTTATTCCAATGGGGGTCCCTCAACCAATGGTCAAGAATTCAGAGTACTTGGAAATTAGTGCTGGGGATTATCACTTGTGCGGTTTGAGAAAACCCTTGGTGGGAAAGTTGAGAAACTCTTCGTTAATTGATTGTTGGGGTTACAATATGACCAAAAGTTACGACATTAATGGGCAGATCCAGTCTATTTCTGCTGGCTCGGAGTTTAATTGTGGTTTGTTTGCTCCGAATAGGAGCGTATTTTGCTGGGGTGATGAGACTGGAAGTAAAGTGATTTCGTTGATTCCCAGGGAGTTGAGGTTCTGGAAGATTGCAGCTGGGGGGTTTCACGTTTGTGGAATTTTGGAAGGGGTGAATTCGAGAGTGATTTGTTGGGGTAGGAGCTTGGATCTTGAAGAAGAAATTTCTGTTGGTTCTGTAATAAATTCTGGGCAGCTGAATGTGGATTTGTCTCCCGAGGATTCTATGCTTTCTGTAGTTGGGGGAAGGTTTCATGCTTGTGGGATCAGAAGTAATGATAGAGGAGTGGTTTGTTGGGGTTATAGCGTCGAAAGAAGCACGCCGCCGCCTAATGGTGTTAAACTTTATGAGATTGCAGCTGGGGATTACTTCACTTGTGGAGTTCTGGCTGAGTCTTCTCTCTTGCCTGTTTGTTGGGGTGAAGGTTTTCCTTCAGCCCTGCCATTGGCTGTTTCGCCCGGTGTCTGCAAGCCTGCGCCTTGTTCGAAGGGTTTTTACGAGTTCAACAATGCGAGTTCCCCTTGCAAGTCTTCCGGATCCCACATTTGTTTGCCTTGTAGCAGTGGCTGTCCCAATGAAATGTATCAGATTTCTGAGTGCAGTTTGGCGTCAGATAGGCAATGTGGTTATAATTGTTCAAGTTGCGGCTCATATGAGTGCCATTCCAACTGCTCCACTGCTGCTAAGTCTGGAGGAAGGAATGAAAAGTTGTGGTCAATGCAGTTGCCCATAATTTTTGCTGAGATTTCGTTTGCTGTGTTCTTGGTATGTGCTGTATCTCTGACTTCAGTTCTTTATATTAGATACAAGTTAAGAAAATGTAGGTGCTCTGTTAAGTCCAAGAAAACTAGTGGGAAAGGTTCTTTTCATAAGGATAATGGGAAAATTAGGCCTGAATTAGATGAGCTAAAGATTAGGAGGGCTCAGAAGTTTACTTACGAAGAACTTGAGAAAGCTGCGGATAGTTTTAAGGAAGAAGCTTTGGTCGGTAAGGGTAGTTTTTCGTGCGTGTTCAAAGGGGTTTTGAAGGATGGTACAGTTGTTGCAGTCAAAAGGGCTATTGTATCTCCTGGTATGAAGAACTCGAAAGAGTTCCATACAGAACTTGACTTGCTTTCAAGGCTAAATCATGCCCATTTACTGAATTTGCTCGGCTATTGTGAAGATGGAGGAGAGAGGCTTTTGGTTTACGAGTTTATGGCGAATGGTTCCTTGCATCAACATCTCCATGGTAAGAATCAGGAGCTAAAAGAGCAACTAGATTGAGTGAGAAGAGTGACTATTGCTGTCCAAGCGGCTCGTGGGATTGAATATCTACATGGTTATGCTTGTCCCCCGGTAATCCACCGGGACATAAAATCATCAAATATCCTCATTGATGAAGAGCACAATGCCCGTGTCTCAGACTTTGGTCTCTCACTATTAGGGCCTACCAATAGTAGCTCCCCTTTGGCCGAATTGCCAGCAGGAACGCTCGGTTATCTAGATCCTGAGTACTATAGACTTCACTACCTCACGACCAAGTCTGATGTTTACAGCTTCGGTGTTCTACTGTTGGAAATCCTCAGTGGTCGAAAAGCCATCGACTTGCAATATGAAGAAGGAAACATAGTCGAATGGGCTGTCCCTCTGATCAAAGCAGGTGAAATAGAAAGCGTTTTGGATCCAGTTTTGAAACCTCCAGTTGAACTTGAAGCTCTGAAACGTATAGCGATTGTCGCTGGCAAATGTGTGCGAATGAGAGGAAAAGAGAGGCCATCAATGGATAAAGTGACGACTGCTTTGGAGCGTGCCCTGGCTCTGCTAATGGGCAGCCCGTGTAATGAGCAGCCTATCTTGCCAACCGAGGTGGTTTTAGGAAGCAGCAGATTGCATAATAAGTCTTCTCAAAGATCCGGGAACCGGTCAACCTCGGAAACAGATGGAGCCGACACAGAGGATCAAAGAATCGAGTTTCGAGCCCCGTCATGGATCACTTTTCCTAGCGTTGCTTCTTCTCAAAGGAGGAAATCTTCTGTTTCTGACTCAGATCTTGATGGAAAGAACCTGCAGGAAGCAAGAAACGCGTGCAATAGCACCGGTGCTGCGGATGGATTGAGAAGTCTTGTGGAAGAGATCGGGCCAGCTTCTCCTCAAGAACATTTGTACTTGCAGCACAACTTCTAGCAAAAATTTTCAGTCTTTAGCGTTGTTAAATTACAATCAATCAACGAGAGAAATGTACAGAATGTAGAAGAAATACCCTCTAATGGATAGATATTTCTTGGGTCTTTCTTGTACTTCATATCTTTAATCAATATTTTGCCTAGCATATGGAAATCAAACTAATTTGAAAAACAAAACATTGCCATGATATATTATTTCATGAAAACACTAAAGATTTTCTGAAAAAAAAACTCACTTTATCCTTCACAATTTGGATGAACAGAGCCTCCAGCTTCTGCATTCCACATGTTTTACAACAAAATCCTTTTATCATTGGCCCTTTTTCTGTTGGTGGTTTTTTTTTTTTTATGTATTTCACCAAGCATAATCGTTGCCAAGATTGACGCCAATTAGAAGAATAGTTCAGGTACTCAGTGACTAAAAGACATCAACTTTTGGACAGCCTGTAGAGTGTGACACGGATGTAAATCTTTTAATTGGTCCCTTTGGCCTAACATTTGCTTGGGATATATTTCTTTAAAACTAATTTATCCTCTTATATGGGTGTTTTGCTAATCAATGTTTACCAAGATACAAAGATTCAAACTAGTAACAATTAAATATAAATTAACACAGGTTAATCAAATGCGTAATTGAATGATACCACTATCCAACTAACAAAACCGGGATAGAGAAGCAAAGTGGCAAATTCAGACAGAATTTAGAACGAGGTTGCTCTAAAATTCAGTCTTTGAATTATTGAAATGTACTTCATATCTAAATGCTTAAAACCGAAGACATTGATAGCTCCACCACTTCCATGTTCAATGTTATTTATAGTCCATTCTCCTCAGTCCTCACGGCTACGATTAATACAACGAACGGAGAAAACAAAATATGAATTTCGTATTATACTATGAAATTGACAAATTATTAACAGTGCCCTTTGAGAATGAAAATTTTTGGATTAAAATTTTTTTTAATAATATATTTATTTGTTACTAATGTGGAATATAATGTCTTGTGCTTTGTCATTGATGTTTCTTCCCTTTCTTTGGTTTGTCAGGGGAAAGACACCATTTACTTGAAGTTGTAGGAGTCACATTTTCACTCTTTTTGCGTGTTGGACATTTAGTTCAATCACATCACTTAGCCTCCTTGGATAACAAAAGTAGGAGTGGGAGACCAAAAAAATAAATTTTTCACTCTTCAAAATATAATAAATCAATGATCTCTTGCCAAGATGATATGTGTCTGATGTGGTAGATTAAGTCTTTTGATCATCCTAAAAGCCAAATAAGACAAGTCGGTCAATTTTGGAGGATTTCAGGTGATATCGGATTTGGATGAAAAATATAGCTCTTGGGTGGAAACAGAACGACGAACAAATTTAGGGGCAAGTTATTTTTTACAGGTCTTTGAGCTCGCATCATTTCGGTTTCGGTAATTTTTAATTTTTATAATAAATTTTACTTATGAAATTCTACTTGTGTTTTGAGTAATATTTTGCTTATTTCATCGATTATAATTTCGTCCGACAAATATGGACCTAGTTTCGATTGATAAAGACAGTTGAATTCGAATAAAAATATCTGAGTGTTTTCCTTTTCTAGATTTTCCTAGCTATTAAACCTGAATCAACAAATTAATTTAAGTTCATGCTATATATAATTGTTAACACAATAATTAGTGAATATGTGTATACTGGCAGGTCCTTTCTATTTCTACAATTTGTGTACAAACAAGGGATGGGGAGCTGTTATTTTGTTGCATGTGAATATTCATACACGGTTCACCTCAAAACCACACTGTTTAGCCTGTGATACCACCACCCCTTTCTGAATACTTCTTCCTCTGCACAATTGTCTGAAAAACTAAAAAAAATTACATTTTTCCCAACCCTTAACTCTAATTTGAAGATATATCAAAGAAAATGAAAGAATTCCTGCACTTCATTCCTCTGTTTTTGCTCCTCTGCATGAACTCAGCCCCGGCTTCAGCTTACGGTTCTCTCTCTCTCTCTCCCCTTCTGCTCTCCCTTATGTTAATAAAGAATTTTTACTTTTATTGCAGATGGGCCACTGTATGATTCTCCTGCTTACACTGAGGTAAGTGCTGGATTGTGGCAGAATAATTTCCAAGTGTGTGGAACGACAACATTCGAAAGATCCAATCTTGGAACTTTTCATTCTACATGTTTGTTTGTTTTATTTAGTATCAAGATTGGAATATGGAGAAAATTTGAAGTGAAAAAGATTACCACAACTGTGTTTATATGCAGTGTAAATTCGAAAAGGCACTTTACAACGGAGGGATGCTCAAGGATCAAGAACCGGCTATAGAAAAGGCAATTCTGGGCGATAGCGATCGGGTTAATGCACTGGTATTTTTGCTGCAGAACCTCACTCAAGGCACCAAATATTGTTTTTCCAGTTAAATTCCTGCTCCTTTTTACTGTTTGAGATGCTAATTCAAGCAATAAAGTAGAAAGAATCCTCGTCATTTTTAAATGTTTCATGCATAACAGTTTGAATCAGGATGCTATATGCCGACTCATCTATGATAAAGGCAATCCTCGTGACGGAAGAAAGGACGCTGAACTGCATAGGCACGGTTACTTCAAAGGCGGGTTGTTGGTCTTTTTTGAAAGGTGGCTTTGTAACGACATCTCCGTTAAAAATGCCTAAGCTGTATCTCCAGGTAAATATGGTGTCTATATAGAGCGTGATTGAATTTTTGATGTTGAGTGATTTCGGTTTTTCATCTCAATACACCAGAACTCAGATGGCAAAAATGTCAGAATAGAAACTGCGAGTGCTTCTTTGCAGCCTTTCACTGACGAGGAATGAACATTAAATCAAGAAACAAAGATCAACAAGGTAGATAGATTTCACAAGTTAAAAATGTTCAAATTCCAGGCTTCTAAAAAACTGTTGTGATCCGGTCCAGGCAAGGAAACGTGCCGTAACAATCCATGTATCAGATAAACATGGGAAAAAATTGCAAAGCGCAGCAATAAGAATCGAACAAATCTCAAATGATTTCCCATTTCGATCTGCCATAGCAAAGACCATCATCGGAAATTCGCAATATCAGGTTCGATTAATCTGCCAAAAACAAATGTGATGCTATTCTTCTGGTTATGTGCTTCTGAATTTTACGGTTTTAGAAATGGTTCGTAGAGAGATTCAATGCTGCGGTATTTGAAAACGAGCTGAAATGGAATGCTACTGAACCCAATCCAGGGCAGGAGAATTACAACATCCCAGATCAGATGCTAGAATTCATCAGATCAAACCAGATAATCGTCAAAGGCCACAACATTTTCTGGGAGGACCCAAAGTTTATTCCTTGATGGGTTCGAAACCTGACGGACCACAATCTGGAATCAGCTGTCCAATCAAGAATCCAAATCCTGATGAAGAAATACAAAGAGGAATTCATCCACTGGGATGTCAACAACGAGATGCTGCATTTCGATTTCTACGGGGACAGGCTGGGTCCAAATGCCACACTGCAATTTTTCGATACACCCCATCAGGCAGATCCTTTAGCAACCTTGTTTATTAATGAGTTTAACGTTGTTGAAACTTGTAGCGACATTAACTCAACTGTCGACACATACGTATCAAGAATGAGAGAGCTGCAACGAGGGGGTGTGTCGATGGATGGCATAGGACTCCAGGGTCATTTTAATGTGCCTAACACACCGATCATGAGGGGCATAATCGATAAATTGGCCACTCTTGGGCTTCCTATATGGTTGACAGAAGTCGATATCAGCAAACAAATCAGTAAAAAAACACAGGTACCTAAACCATATTTGTGTTATGCATCTGAATATTTTGCCATCCTACGTGTACCCAAAATAATGACCGAATCACCTTTTCGTTTTATAATCAGTTCATCACTTATCTTGCCAGGCTATGCATCTAGAAGAAGTCCTGAGAGAAGGTTTTTCCCATCCTGCTGTAGATGGGATCATTTTGTGGACAGCTCTGCGCAAGAATGATTGCTACCAAATGTGCCTAACAGACGATGAATTTAACAATCTTCCGGCAGGTGACACCGTAGATAGGCTTCTGAGAGAGTGGCGCAAACAGGGGCAGCGGACGGAGAAACAGATGAGTACGGCTCCTACAGTTTCTTTGGATTCTTAGGTGAATACAAAGTCACAGCTATGTTAGGAAATGCAACAGTGAATTCAACTTTTCCACTCTCACAAGGGAAAGAGACCAAGCATTTTAACATTCAATTGTGACTTAAATTCGGTGAAGGGCTAATGTAAATTCACATTTTACAGTTTTAGAAAGTTACATTTTAAATATTATGAAGACACATACCCTTCCATGTTTTCTTTCTTGCAATGCGCAAACTAATTGGACAAATGACAAAAGAACTTCGGACAAAATAAACTAATAAACTATGACGAAAAACTAAAATACAGCATTAATTTACATAAATCAAGGCCAAAAAAATGAAATTCTAGCTAGAACACTTCCCCAAGAATGAAACGAATTAAAATATGGATCGATCAGTTCTTTTCCACTAACAAGTCAAACCCGATCTTTCCAAGACAGCCTTGTGCTCAATGTAATCTGCATTGGGAGGAGCCAAGCCTAGAAAAAATAAAAGGGGGCACTACAAACAAAAAAGGAAACCAATGAAAAGAAAATAAAGATAGCACCAGAATGCAAAGTTGATGGAGAATGGACGACCCCAGATGAAACCCCCATGGCTAGACCAGCCAACCATGACCCCTCGTCCGGAGAAGACTCGGATGCGGATCTCGGATCAGAGCCTGGATCCATTCCGGTCACACTGATTCCGTACCCTTTATCCGAACCCTGTAGAGATCCATCGCCATTCTCAGTTGCTGGTGTAGTGGTTGACGTTGTTGGAGTTGGATCTTTGGAAGATTTCTGACTGTAAAAGATAACAAAAGGGCATTTCATAAATACAATAAGGACTTTTAATGAAAGAAAAGTTAGTCAGGTTCAAAAGGAATTGTAGTAAATTGATTAACTTAATCTACAGCGTGCCCCCAAATCAAAAAGATGAATGGATGATCATTAACAGAATCTTACACTAATAATACAACAAAAGTTGGGAGTTCAAGGAAAGGAAAAACAAAAAAAAGCAAGCATAAAACCCATCGAAGAGAAAATCGTGTAATAATTATTAAATAATAAGCATCTTCTTATACCTTGACGTGGAGGGACAAAATGTCACAATATAATCAGCACCAGTGCAAGTGAAAGTGCTCGTGGGATCATCATAAGCATAGCTATAGGATCTGGGACAAGCAGACTTAAACATCTGCGAGTAAACCGTCGGCTTGCACGACGAGGGCGAGTTAAACTCGCCGCTGCAACAGTACTTAGGGCTCCCGAAAGCCTCACACGCGCTCCTACAAGCTGCCCCATTTCCAACTCGTAGCTCCGACGGGCAGACTCGGTTAAGATCCGTCACGCAGCCGGTGGAAGCGCACATGCCCGAACCGCCGGTGGCTTCAACTATCATAGGCAAATTGTAGCCGTCGACTAGGCTTACGTCGTAGAAGTCTAGACCGCCAGTTCCGAGGGTAAACTCTGCCAATGTGACGGGCGGTGCAGCCCCGGACCCGCGGCATTCTGGCTCACCGGACCCGCAGTCGCCGGTCTTGCAAGATCCTGTTCCGGAATCCGAGAATTCGCAATCTGTTCGTCCCCAGAACCGGCCAGACCAGCCGGCGGGGGAAATCAATGTGCGGGAGGAGTCTGGGGGAAGCTGAAACCCTGTGCTATCAAGTTTAGGACCGCCGGCGTTTGCTAGTATACCAGGCCACACTGTAACCTCGCATTTGTTCACAAAGGTGAATGTAGTTCCACGTACCCCTGTTAAACAAAGAAAAACAACAAAAATCTCACAACCCCGTTCAAGAAACGAAAATCATCCAAAAACCCAGAATCAAGATCAGACTTTTACTCAAAAATGCCACCAAACAGGCAACAACTAGCTTAAAGATCACACATTTGACACAAAAACCTCGTAAAAAAATTCTAGTTAAACAACAATAAAATGGAAAAAATGACAACCTGAGGAAAAAAGAAGAAAGATGCTGAGGAAGAAAGTCGAATACAACTTGAACAAGGAAAGATCCATAGGACTGTCGTTGCTTTCCATTTCTTGATGTTTTCTTCCCTTTGTTTTTACTCCCCCGAGTGATGGAGGTGTGCTGAGGACGGAGGGGAGGAAAGGAATTATTTGGGGCAATGTGTTTGTTTTTATTCAAAAACAATAATAAAAAACTGAAGAAAACAATGTTATTTTGTTTTGCCTGGTGCCTGTTTCTGTAATCGTATCAGCTCCAAGAGCAAAGAAATGGAGAATTACACCAACAAATGTGATTATTGATATTATTATTTTTGTTTTTGGGTCCAATTAAGAAACTCCATTACCACTGACAAATTTAACGTCAAAATTTGCTTTTTCTGGGGAAATGGGAAGAACCCTAGAGAGAGGAGGTGGTGATTGTGGTCAGCCAAGCTGGTGGCGGAACTGTACTAGGGTAAGCAGCTGTGACCACACACACTGTCCAAAATTCACACTAAAGATTCTTTCCATCCGTTGAGTTTTTATTTTTTCTTTAATCCTTTGGTGTCACGCGTAGTACATACATATTTATTTTATTTATTATTATTTCTTGATAAATATTTATATAAATAATTTAAAAACTAAAAATCTGTTTTTCTTGGTTGATACTTGATAGTTTTATTTTGTGTAAGTTTAATGTGTATTTAAATTTGTGTAAGTAATTTGTAAAAAGTATAATAAAAATTATGTAATTTAAAATTTTTTTAAAAAAATAGACATATAATTTCATTTGAAGTTCGAACTTGTAAAAAAAAAACTTTGAAAACTTGGATGCGATATTTTATATATTGTAAGATTTAACTTTCCATATTGTTTTTTTTATATAGAAATAAAACTATGTGATTTTTATAAAACCAAAAAAGTAAATCTATTTTAAGAAAAATACATTTGATAGTATGTAGTTGTTAAAGGCATATAAAACTTATAATGAAAATCTAAAAGGCCAATAAATTTTGTAAACATATATATAAACCATAGTTTCATACATTTTAGGAAAAAATTTATTTTTGCAAGTATAATTAATTTTTCATTGTTTTTAATATAATATTTTGTACGTTAACTTGTCAATGTTTTGTAAGAAACTTAAGACCAAAATATATTTACCAAAGCTAATATGATTTCACACCATTTTGATTTCACCTCCGATTCTTATTAAATCGAAGAATTTGTAAATTAATTTTCGAAAACAACGATAATTTTGAGGATTTATTTCAATTTTATTTAACCATTCAACCCTTGATGAAATCGAGTCATATAAAAGATATTGGGTTTTGCAATGTTCGAGAATAGACCGTTCAACTTTACGATTGGAAAAGTGGTGAACTTTGTGTCAACCATGGGATAAATTTTTGAAAAAAAAAAAAACCCCCATAATCCCTTTTGTCTAAAAAGTTACTACAAATTGCATTATTATTTTTTTAATTTACCTTTAAGCATAAAAATATTGGCCTCGACTTTCTTTAGCAGCATAATCACATAATTATTTAAGGCCCAATATCTGTATAAAATATCCCATGCTTGATAATAATGTAAAAATAATTGAGATGGAATGAGTAGAATTTTTGGAATAGTTCTCTTTTTGGAGTAGCTTATTAAGATTTCTTTTTGAGTTATTGGCTTCTTCATTTACTTTCTTACCATTGGATCTTGATTTACTTAGCGTATATAACATGTGATGAGACAAAACTCCGATCCGAACTACTAATCATCGCTTAACCTTGACAACATACCGCAGTGTTCTAAAAAGCTAGAGTTTAAACGTGCTTAAGCTTGAAGCTCGACAAAAACGCCCCGCTTCGGAGAAAAGCGGAAAAAAGCGGTCAAACTGTAGTTTGACCAAATTAAGCGTAATTAAGATGTTTAATTAAACGTACTTAAGCACAATTAACCGTATCTGTATATTTTTTAATTTTTTCTATTTTGAAGGTATGTATTTTTATTTTAAAATAATAAATTAAGTTTATAATTTAGATGTTTATTTTTACATTTTAATTATGATTAAGCGTATCTGACAATGATTTGACAAATATTTAATATTTTTTTGATGTATTCTAGTTGCAAAACAAATAAAAATTGTAATTTTGAGATTTTTTTGCTTTTATAAATATGATAATTAATACATCATACTTAAATTTATCATATTTATATATTATTTTATCTATTTATTGGTTTGATATAATAACAATAATACTAAAGATAAAAACGCTTTTTCACACTTAAGTTCGTGCTAATTTCGCTTAAACTTGAAAAACTTGGAACTCGACATCCACATTTCGAGACACTTCACATTTTTTAGAACCTTGCAATATAGTGATCATCATCTATAACTCATTGTATAATCGATNTTGAGGTTTGAATTCACCTTAGATCAGACCATATATAGAGCTATGCTTGGACTTTGGTAGACTGACCCAATCAGCTATTTGGGTCTTAGTTTCGTGTTCAAATTAATTGGACCTTTTAAGTCTACAAAGACATTAGTAGATAAAATATATTCTGGTCCGAAATTAACTTTCAAGACAAAAAAAAAAAAGGATAAATAAAATAATAGATTATTTTAGAATTTTTAATTTTAAATTCTAACCTCTCATACCGTATACACTCACAACTCACGGAAGTTTATTAAAATTTTTTTTGATGAATTTTCAAATCTTATTTTTTTTAATTGTTGGAAGAGATAGTAGGATCGACCACTTCCAGTTTTACCAAAAGATATAACTAATGATAATGCTTCAAATCAAATATTTTAACAAAAAATAGCACAAACATTACGATTTGATTGCTCTCAGGACAAATACAATTATTTCATCTCACAAATATTTCTCACAATGATTACATTTCTTACCGTAAATGAGAATATAATCGGTGACATTGACTCTAACATCAACTGTACCAAAACTATAACTAGTGTTAATGGTGCAACTCAAATATTTAAACTAACAACAGCCAGAACGTCACACTTCGATCGCTCTCTCTCAACAGAGACAATTATTACACCCAACACACACACACACACACACATATATATTCTATAATTAATTTACACCTCATAAATTTATTAATATTTTATTGTGAAACATTAACTAAGTACTCAAATTAATTTGCAACATTTTATATTGATTTATATCACTTTTATAATTTAGATAATTTCTTTTGTGAGATAGCTATTGAAAAATAATAATTTTGATATAAAAGTGATATTTTTTTATGAGTTTGGTAGATCTGATATCCGTCTTAAAAAAAATAAAAAATTGACGTGTCTCACAATTATTTTTATCTATAGTTGTTTGAGTTGGACATTTACGTACAACGTAGTTAATATAATATGATATGTTCGAAATTTATATTTTAATAAAAAAATATTAGCTATTAAAGTGAAATCTAATTTCAAACAACATAAAATGAGATATTCCAATCTTTTAAAGACTGATTTGATAGAGGATTTTTAGAAGTTGAAACTCTTTAATATTTTTGCTTTCTTAAAAATCTCCGAACGAGTGCTATTTTTGGTGTTGAGCGTCAAAATGACGTCTGCAATTGAAGTCTAATCAATTGAGTTATTGCTAAGTATCTTGGGTAGCATCTAATTGAAAGGGTAGTTATGAAATTTCACCATCTTACTCCACAAATTTATATTTTTTCAATTTTAGTTATTTCTTTACAAAAATACTGATATAGAACTAGAAAATGATGACGTGACACCAAAATTACTGATATGGATGTAGACATTGTTGATGTGTTTGATGTCACGTTAACACTTTAGGGCTAAAAAACTAAACTCGAAAAAAAAATAGTGGATTAAAATTGTAAGTTAACCAATAACAAGACCAAAACGAAAAAAAAAAAAATTAAGATGAACTAAAAACGTAGAGTAAATTTTAAAATAGATATCATGTGATACATATTTAGGAGATTATGTTTGCATTATTTTGGTGCAAAATCCGTGTTAAAATAAAATTGTCGATTACAAGTTATTATAAAACCCTAAAAATAAAAATTTGCATGAGTAACTGAGATGTTATTTTTAATCAAATAATAACTCAAAATTTGACATTTTGAGATAGGAGAATTGACTTATTTACCCCCACCGAGCCAGCCATGGGTGGTCGGTCAAAGGGGGACAAATTTATCAGGGAATGTTTGTGGTCCATTGGCTACAAGCGTATCATAATTCATCAATATGTTGTGTTGCCCCCAAACAAACACTCTTTTGACGCCTGAATTTTGCTCCTTTTTCAATTAGATTCATTCGAGCTCGAGATCGTCTCGTTTGTTATCGTGATAGAAGAAGAATTGATTATAACTGGGGTGATGTGTTCAAATTCTTGGAATATCCGATATAGAAACACAATGTTGTAAACATACGAGCTCTAATATAAAAAAAAACTAATATAAGATAATTGTAAGAAAATCTCTCCATGCTTATAATCTGCAACTTTTCAAACGTGTGATAGAAAAATTGTATATTTTATATATTTATACAACCAAAATCTCAAAATTAAGTATTGTGTTTTCATTTTTAGGTGCCCATGTAGATTTTTTTTTATAAAAATTATGTATAACCTCATAGAGAAAAAGTGGTACAAAACATGATGACAAAAAGAAACCAATATGACCATAAGGCTGCCTTTGGGTCGTCATTGAAAGGTAAAAACGAAAGATAAAAAATAGGAATCTAAATGATTGTCATGAAGTATGCTACAATACAACTACATAAAAATACAGCAAAAAGGGGAATTTAGTTTTACTTTTACTGCAAAGATATCTAACTTTTTTTAATAAAAAAATATGACTAGACGATGGACAAACTTCTTCAAAAATGGAGCATAACACAATCAGTATAGATTTATAGAAGAATGGTTTTCATTAAAATGGAATTACTAATTTGTTTATTTAGTTTCTTGAAAACGTTAATAAAACAATATTATATCCATTTTCATCTCTACCTTGTTCTATGATGGTTTGATGTACGATTTGATCGTATCGATTCTTTTTAAGCATACCCTATGTACTATACACACACACAGATAATATNTCAATTAAAGATGATGAAGTAGAAATGGAAGCTGTATATATGAAATCAGTACCTTACTCAAATGCAGTAGGAAGTGTGATGTACTCTATGATGTCAACTAGACCGGACATTGCCTATGGTTTGGGCCTAGTTAGCAGATTCATGAGTAAGCCCAGTAGAGAGCACTGGCAGGCTGTCAAGTGGCTGCTAAGATATCTCAAAGGCACTTCTAAGCTGAAACTGGTATACTCTAGCCAGGCACAATCAACTTGTGATATCATTGGGTACTGTGACTCAGACTTTGCTGCTGATCTTGACAAAAGAAGGTCACTTTCTGGATATGTTTTTACCTTTGGAGGGAATGTGGTGAGTTGGAAATCAAGCCTACAACATGTGGTAGCCTTGTCAACAACAGAAGCTGAGTATATATCTCTTACAGAAGCTGTCAAAGAGCCTTTATGGATTAAAGGATTTGTTGGAGAAATCGGATTTGAGCAGAATTATGCAACCATTTTCTGTGACTTACAAAGTGCTATCCATTTATCAAAAAATGCTGTGTTTCATGAAAAAACGAAGCACGTTGACGTGAGACTACATTTTGTGAGGGATATCATCACAAGACAACTTGTAAGTGTAAGAAAGATTGACACAAAAGTTAACCCGGCGGACGTGCTCACCAAGATCATTCCAGTAAGCAAGCTCAAAGATGCATTGGGTTTGCTCAAAATTCAGGAGTAGCGGTCCTGGATGCAAAAAGGGAACTCTTATTGAATCCGTGATACAAGCATATTAGAGTCAAGGTGGAGATTTGTGAAGATGTACCCTGCCTCTATATGCTGAAGTGGGTGGCTAGGATTGCAACGGTTCATTAGTGAAATATCTAACGGCTATTATGTTTTAATATCTTGGGCCCACATTTAATTAAAAAGGGATGAGTTGGATGTTGTACATACAGAAGACTTAAGAAGACTCTAAAACAGAAAGAAGTTATCATCTCTCTGTTATCACGAGCGGCTTTCTTTTCATTCTTTTGAGAGATATAGCTAGCGTATTTTTCATCCTAAAATCCTGCTACAAAGTTGAGGGATTTTGTATTCTTTCTGTGAGATTCTGAACGCTATAAACTCATCTTCGATAGTGGATTCAATTGGGGTTGTAACTCTGATCCTTGGATGTAGGATTATTCAAATCCGAACCAAGTAAATATCGTGTGTTCTTGTTCTTGATTGCTTGGTAACTTTATTTTCTTGTTCGTTATTCTGGAGGATTCTTCACAAACTGGTATCAGAGCTAGGGCTGCTACAGAGTTGCTGAATCTTCTTTCTTTGTTCAGAAGGTGTTTGTTATTTTGTCTGTGAGAATTCTTGCGTTGATTCATTGAAGAAAGTCTACTGGCCAGCGACAATCTTCAATATGTCGACATCAAGATATGAGGTGGAAAAATTTGATGGCAGAAATGACTTCAACTTGTGGAGAGAGAAAATGATCGCTCATTTGGGAAATTTAGGGCTAGACGAGGCTCTAAAAGGTGAATCGAAGATGCCAGAAACCGTTGCAAACAAAGGTGAGATTTTAAAGAAAGCTAGAAATACTATTGTTCTGAGTTTAAGTGATCAAATCCTTAGAAAAGTGTTGAAAGAAAAATCTGCATGTGATATGTGGAATAAACTTGAGCAACTCTATATGACTAAGGCCCTACCAAACAGGATCTACTTGAAACAACGGTTCTATAGTTTCAAGATGGATGAGAACAAGTCTATAGATGAAAATATTGATGAATTCACTAAGTTGCTCTCAGACTTGGAAAACATGGAAGTAAGAATTGATAAAGAAGATCAGGCTATATTTTTACTGAATTCTTTGCCAAGAGCCTATGATAAATTAAGAGACACTCTTAAATATGGAAGGGAGACTTTAACCCTTGAAGAGGTCACGGGCGCTGCCTACTCGAAAGAATAGGACTTAAGAGCAGCTGGGAGACACTTTAAACCTGCTGGTGAAGGTTTAAATGTGAGAGGAAGGTCTCTTGAAAGAAGAGTAAATTGTAACAAGGGCAGAAACCAGCTCAGATCAAATTCAAGAGCAAAGAAAACTTGCTGGATCTGCAAGAAAGAAGGACACTTCAGAAGGAATTGTCCCCAGAGAAAGGCTAATAAAAAATCTGAAACAAACCCTGTTTTCGACACAGCAAATCTCTTAGATGGGTATGATGATGCAGAAGTTCTTACCATTTCCATTGATGATCCAAAGGAAGAATGGATAATGGATTCTGGTAGCACTTATCATATGTCCCCTCGAAGAGACTGGTTTTTTGACTTCAAAGATGTTGATTCTGAACAAGTTTTAATGTGAAACAATGAATCTTGTAGAATTCATGGTGTTGGGTCAATAAAGTTAAAAATGTGGGATGGATCTGTGAAGATGATCACTGATGTCAGATTCATACCTGACCTAAAGAGAAATCTAATATCCTTAGGTATTTTGGATAAAAAGAGATTCAGTTACAAGGCAGAAAATGGTGTTCTAAAGGTTGTACAAGGATCCCTAATTGTTATGAAAGGAATTCTAAAACAAGGGCTGTATGTATTGCAAGCCACCACCATCACTGGAGAAGCTAGCGTATCTACATCTAACAAGGATCAAACTGAGCTTTGGCACAAAAGACTTGGACATATGAGTCTTAAAGGACTCCGGGAATTAAGCAAACAAGGTCTATTGGAACAAAAACAGATCAAAAATCTTGAGTTTGTGAAAATTGTGTACTTGGCAAGGCCCACAAACTTATCCACAAGACTAAATCAACACTGGACTACATTCATTATGATTTGTGGGGCTCACCTAAGGTACCTCTTTCACTTTCCAAACCTCAATACTTTATTTCTTTAATTGATGATTATTCTAGAAAAGTATGGATATATTTTCTAAAAACAAAGGATGAAACATTTAACAAATTTGTTGAATGGAAAACCTTGATTGAAAATCAAACAGGAAAGAAATTAAAGCGATTGAGCACTGATAATGGGTCAGAGTTTTGCAGTCAAGAGTTTGATGAATTCTGTGCAAAATCTGGAATTGCTAGACATCGTACATGTACAAGCATACCACAACAAAATGGCCTAGCTGAACGAATGAATCGAACTATTAGGAATAAAGTTAGATGCATGTTATGTGAATGTGGTTTGCCAAATAGATTTTGGGCAGAAGCTGCCTCAACAGCCTGTTACCTTATAAATAGATCTCCATCTTCTGCTATTGATTTCATGGTCCCTGAGCATAAATGGTCAAATATAAAACCTGAATATGATCATCTTAGAATATTTGGGTGTGTGGTTTATGTTCATGTTAATCAAGGTAAGTTGAATCCTAGGGCAAAGAAAGGTATCTTTCTTGGATATCCCAGTAGTGTTAAAGGATACAAAGTGTGGTTACTTGATGACAAAAAATCTGTAATTAGTAGGGATATAACTTTTAATGAAAATGAAGTTTATAAAACTAACATGAATTTTCCAGAAACCGCCAGCTCTAAACAAGCTGAGCAACATGTACAGTCTCAGGTGGAGCTTCAAAGTTTTAATGACAGGTTTGAAGCTGAAGTTACAGGAAATCAAGATCGAGGTGGAGAAGAACATCTTCAACCTGAAAATGTTCATGGTATGCCCCAAGATGATGAAGAACTGAATGAAGAAGGATTACATGATGAATCAGAAGTCAATCAACATCTTGATAATTATGTTCTTTCAAGAGATCGTGCAAGGAGACAAATAAAACCACAATCAAGGTTTGCAAATGCGGATCTTATTGCCTTCGCATTAAATGTGGCTGATGTGTTAGAACTTGAAGAACCAACTAGCTATAATGAGGCTAAAAGAAGTAAAGATTGGCCGAAATGATAGAGAGCTATGGAAGAAGAATTCCAGTCACTTGTTAAGAATCAAACATAGACTCTTGCTGACAGAGAAAAGGGTAAAAGGATCATTGGTAGCAAATGGGTGTTTAAACGCAAATCGGGGATTCCAGGAAGATTTAAAGCTAGGTTAGTGGCAAGAGGTTTTTCTCAAGTTGAAGGTGTAGACTATCACGAAGTATACTCTTGTTGTAAAACACACCTCAATTAGGATCCTGTTGGCAATCACTGCAATCCAAAATTTGGAGTTGGAGCAATTAGATGTCAAGACTGTTTTTTTGCATGGCAACCTTGAAGAAAGAATCCTAATGACTCAACCAGAGGGATTTGTGAAAAAGGAAGAAGTTGGAAAAGTCTGTCTACTTCAAAAATCTCTCCATGGGCTTAAACAATCCCCGAGACAGTGGTATCAGAGCCATGGTCTAGATCGAGCCGTGTGGGTAGAATCCTCGATGCCTAAACGAAGGAGGCGAGGGTTCCCTGTAAAAATCCTTGATTAATGGAGATATCATTCCATCTTTATTAACCCATGATCTTTCTCTAGATCTTCCAATGTGGGACTTTGGTTGCATCCCAACAATATATANTGAATTTTTACTTGCAATTGTTATCTATATATACTTTGATTGTAAAGCAACCACGCCCCGTTTGGCTGTGATCATTCGGTCTCCTTTTTCATAATTTCAGACATTACCACTCTTCTTTATTTAATTGCCATTTGTCCCCCTCCAATAAATTTCTTCTTCCAAAACATTTCTTGGCTTCAAATCCTGTGCAATTAATTAGGCAACGAGTTCATAAATATTAGTGTTGGGAATAGAGAATCCAAAAGCTCTCACGCTTAAATTAATCATAATAACCCACTAAATAACTGAATAAATTAATTAATTTTAATAAATTTGTTTGCTACAAAAAGACAGTATATATTTATTTAATAATAAAGGGGAAAAACAATTATAGGCACGAAAAACAATCTATATTCGTCAAATTAATCGCAACAAAAACGCATTGAACCCTCCAAAAGCGGATTTAGGCACTTCCCAAAGTCGCTCTTTTCAAAGACACCTTTTGCGAAAAGTTATTTCTACCCTCCCGACATTCGATATAAATTCCGCGTCTTCACCGTATATGTTTCCCAGTTAAAAGAGTTGTATGTGTTTTTACCTTCATCTCCAACGGCAGAGAAATCAAAAAACACACAGATTCACACGCTGAAGCGTGAAAATGGCGTCCTCCGATAAGGTGGTGGAGACTGTCATGGTGGGAAACTATGTAGAAATGGAGACCGAAGGGAAACCAAGAGATATCAAGTCTCAAGTTTCCAAGCTCTTCTGGCATGGCGGCTCCGCTTACGATGCCTGGTTCAGCTGTGCTTCCAACCAGGTTTTTTCCACTTGAATTCATCTGATAAAATGGGTTTTTATTTCTTGTAATCAATTACTGTTTAGCTCAGTTTCATGATTCTGATCCAGGTGGCTCAAGTGTTGCTTACATTGCCATATTCATTCTCGCAACTGGGAATGCTTTCGGGGATTCTGTTTCAGCTTTTTTACGGCCTGATGGGAAGCTGGACGGCTTATTTGATCTGCATCCTCTACCTGGAATACAGAACCAGGAAAGAAAGAGAGAAAGTTGATTTCAGGAATCATGTTATTCAGGTTAAATTAATGAATCAAATCCTGTCCATTTCCTATTAATTTCTCTAAAGCACAGAATCAGAACACGAGCAAAGACAAAAATTCCATATCCACTGATCGCAATCTCACATGGGGTTCTATGTTTTTCCGTGCAAATAAATCTAACAAATTCATTAAAAAAAATAATATGCAGTGGTTTGAAGTTCTTGACGGGCTCCTCGGAAAACACTGGAGGAACGTGGGCTTGGCGTTTAACTGCACTTTTCTTCTGTTTGGATCCGTGATTCAGCTTATAGCCTGCGCAAGGTATCAAGCTGACAATATATATATATAATATAAAAAGAGAATTATAATATCGATATATGTTATAATATTTGATTTGATGCAGCAATATATATTACATAAATGACAATCTGGACAAGAGAACATGGACGTATATATTTGGGGCATGTTGTGCTACCACAGTGTTCATTCCTTCGTTCCACAATTATAGAATATGGTCTTTTCTTGGCTTGCTGATGACCACTTATACTGCGTGGTATCTCACTATTGCATCCTTACTCCATGGACAGGTATATAAACATTTAGTATTATAAAATTGATTATCGATGGGATTTAGTCTAATTTATGTATGTATGAACAGGTAGAGGGTGTGAAGCATTCGGGTCCAANTTAGAAAATGAAGAAAGACTAATCAATTTTTTCTTGTGTGGACCTACGATCCATTGCCCAAATTCAAGATCTTAGTTGTTTAGATGTCACTTTACATTGCGAATCAAATCATGTTCACATGCATGCCATTTGAACTATATATATTAGCCCGATTTAATTACTAATTCGAATAATTATTTACTGTCCAAAGTTTTCCAAGATTCCTAGCCAAATACACATATTAATAATATATAGAAGGGATTTATTTATTATAATTATATAATGATGAACAGGTAGAGGGTGTGAAGCATTCGGGTCCAAACAAGTTGGTGCTATATTTCACGGGGGCCACCAACATTCTCTACACATTTGGGGGACATGCCGTAACTGTGTAAGACATCATCACTATTTTTTTATTTTATTTTATTTTATTTTTCTCACGTTTTTTTATGCAAGTCGTATTAAGGTCTCTTTCTTGCCTAGGTGAATTAAAATATATGAAGATATTATTAATATTTTTGAATAACAATTTATTTATTTGCTATTATTATTATTACTTTGTTTTGCAATAGAGAAAGATAAAACGGGCTTTACCCTCCAACGTTATCGTGAATGCGACTTAACCTCAGGAAAAATGAAGAGAATCTGACCGATCCTTTTTATTTTCTCAAATAGATTGAGTGGTCGATCGTTCTTTTACTTTTACTCTGAGAATTCAATAATTTTTCCAGCTGTGTAAACGTTAGGCGTGCTTAGGAGGGTAAAAACTAAAAAGTCGCACTTTCTCGGACTACTTTTTTTTTTGCCATTTGTAGTAAAAAAAGTCAGACGTCTTTCTCCATTCACTTTATGCAGCTTTCGTTTCATGCTGAGATGAAACTTAACTACTGGGGGCTCCAGTCTGATCTTTCAATTCTCACTTATAAAAAAAATATAATGAATCCTACTTTTTTTTTTAAAAAAAAAATTAGTCCGAAATCAACCCACCAAACCGTTAATGCGATTCGAGCTCGAACGTCGAACACCCGTAAACGACATGTTTATGAATCTTGCTGGTGAATTAGTTAGTAGTTTCAACATTGTGGGGGTACGTATTTGATGTTGCAGAGAGATAATGCATGCAATGTGGAAGCCACAAAAATTCAAGACCATATACTTGATGGCCACCGTATATGTGCTGACCCTGACACTCCCCTCGGCCTCGGCAGTGTACTGGGCTTTCGGAGATTTACTTCTCAATCACTCCAATGCATTTGCCCTTCTCCCAAAGTCTTCTTTCAGGAACATGGCCTTCATTTTGATGCTCATCCATCAGGTTATTTATTTATAATCTTTTAACATATAAATCGAGTCTGGACAACTTTTTATGGTAAACTAAATAGTAATTTTTTGCTATGGTTGTATCAATGTCGATGAATGCAGTTTATAACGTTCGGGTTCGCATGTACGCCATTGTATTTCGTGTGGGAGAAGGCGATCGGCATGCATGAATGCAAGAGTTTGTGCAAGAGGGCCGCCTCGAGGTTGCCTGTGGTGGTGCCGATATGGTTCTTGGCCATCATCTTCCCGTTTTTCGGGCCCATCAACTCCACCGTCGGGTCGCTTCTTGTCAGCTTCACCGTCTATATAATCCCGGCTTTGGCTCACATTTTCACCTTCAGATCATCTGCTGCCCGAGAGGTAATCAGCATAATCTGTAGTAGTCATAAATTTATTGAAAATATATGGTTTTTGTTTCCCCAATTCTTTACATATGTGAAGTCATTTTATTAAAAAAAATATGGTTTTGTATCACAAATTCTTTACATATTCAGTTGGGGAAACTCAAAATCTTGAAATTATTCAGTCACACCCTCACACACATAGTTCTGATAGTCCAAAATACCATATTCCTCAATTTATATCAGATTAAAAAAAATCAGAATTAAATAATTAAAAAGTATTGAAAATACAATTCATCTTTTGGTGCAGAATGCAGTGGAGCAGCCTCCAAAGTACTTTGGAAGATGGGTTGGGACATACATTATCAATATATTTGTGGTCATATGGGTTTTAATAGTTGGTTTTGGGTTCGGAGGATGGGCTAGCATGACAAATTTTATTCATCAAATCGACACTTTTGGGCTCTTCACAAAGTGCTATCAATGCCAACCTCATCAGTTGCCGCCGCACCCGGCCAACGCCATTGCTCCTCTTCCACCTCCACCAGCCAACATCACCCATCTTCCTCCCCTTTGAGCCAAAAGGGATGTTGCATTGCTTTGCTATGATTCACAAGCAAACGTTGGGGGACTCGTTTGGCGCAACGTAGATCATTAGAGTTCTTCGATCTTAGTTGATTTTAGTGCGATGTGGAACAAATTCTGTTTAGTGTAATTCTAGCAAGTATTAGTTTTTGTGGCGTGCTTTTCGTTTATAAAACAAAAGGAAAAAAATTGTGGGAGCAATTACGAATTTTTATTCTTGTATATTGGATGGTGCTTACATGAGAAACAAATTATATGTTATAATATAAAAAGATGAGAACATTAATATGAAGTAAGCATCCGACAAAACATATTTCCAGTTCAATTCAAGAAGATTCACGTTTTATTTCAATTAATTCAGGGCAAAAAATTCATAATTTTAAAAGTGAAGATAAAAATATTGCTTTGTGACGAAAAATATTTGTTGTCACTACCCTTAGACGAGTTGTATCGAGAAGGATGCGCGTGGATTGATTGATTTAAAATAGAAAGATTTCAAATAATGATTTAAATCAATTGGATAACATGTGGTTTTATTTCGAGCATTAATGATAAGAAAAGAAAATCTTATCAGGGTACTTATGACAGAGGTAGGAGGGTGGAGATATGATCCTAGAAGTATAATTAAAACCGTCTTTCATCATTTTCAATATCCGTTCTTGTCTAATAATCCTTCTTTGTAGGCAATAGATGAAGTAATCTCCGCATTAGATACCATGATTTCATATTGAATGAATTCTATTTTAAGTTCCCCTTTCTCTGCCTCGGAGGTGCTTAGAGCAGTATGGAAAGTTGTCCACAATCATATTCCTACAGAAATTAATTTGGCTTACCATTATGTCTCTTGTGCATGTATGTGTTTTCTGTGCAAATCGTTTTTGGCCCCACCACCTGTCACTCCTTGTTCTTTTGCCCCAAATCTTGATCTTATTGGAAAAAGGAACAATTTTTTCCTTTATTGTGTAATGCTGAGGATCGATCATTCCTCAACATGTTACTTTACATTTCAAATACAATATATGTTGATGAATTGAGGTTGTTTTGTGTCATTACTTGGGCTATGTGGGGTGAGATTCGAAAGAGAACATGATAGCGTAATATTTGAACAACCTATTGATGTCGACTGGGCAGGTATCTCGGCCTTAATCTATGGATAAAGCCACTAATCAGAATTCTACATGAATAAAGTCACAAATAGGACAACGTAGATTGGATGTTGATGCGTTCAACGATACAAAAGGCTGCTTTTCAGTGGGAGCAATCATTTGAGATGGACATGGATCGATTAAAGCTGCAACGGCCAACAAAGTTAGGCATCCGGGATTTGTTATTAGTACATCCGCGTTCGTTACTATTATGACACCTATCACTTCATAATATCCATATGCCACGTGCACATTATATTGACACATATATTCTTTCACATTCATTTTAACATTAATATTCATTATTAATAAGTCTCGCTAAAATAATTTTTTAATAAAACTAACGGTTACTATTGTAGTATTTTTAAAAATAAATAATATTTATTTTAATTATTTAAAAAAATTACTAAATTAAATAATATACATACATATAAAATATATAATATATGTAATCAGCCCACCCCTTTCACATGCATGCGCCAGACACAAAAGTACGCATCAGTCTTTAATTTTAAAAAATAAAATAAAAAATAATGTGGGCATTGAAACATTTGAACGCTCCCATTACGTGGCACAAGTGGGTGGGTCACCCGCTCACATTACGTGGGTTTGAACACCAATGTAGGCTTGTGTCTTAAGAGGATAACTCAAAATTTGAACGCTCATATCATGTGATACAAGTGGGTGGGTCGCCGACCCACATTGATATTGACACCACATCATTATTTTGAATACCAATGTAGGTGACTCTCTGCCATATGACTTGGTCTCTAATTCTACAAACAAAATAATCTTTCAAATATTTGGATCTACTCGAACTCGTTGGACACAGTTAAAGCTATAAGTCATGACATTGAGTATTTTGGCCAAGAGTGTTCATTGATCACCAAAATTCAAAACATTCTTCCGGTCAATGATTTCTTAGGTGTAAAACATATGCCACCCAATGCTAACAATGTTTTAGCTAAATTCGCTACTTTTCTAGCACTAGCACTGTTTGGCTTTATGTCGATTTCCTTCTTGATTACAAGAAATTTCAGATCAACATAATTAATGAAAGTTACGTTAAAAAAAATATAATTTCTTAATCAGTGGTTAAATTATTTTTGTCAAATGCCACAACTTGGTACGGTATAATTATTTTCAAACTGAAAAAAAAAATATTTTTTTGTACTTGGACTTGGTAATAAAGTTGGACCAACTCAAAAGTTTCAAGAACTACAACACTTGGAAATTTTTCTCAACGTACTAACTGTGAACCATGTATCCTACCAAAAGTTATTTCATTCATGACCCACTGAACTCAACAGTCAACTAGCTACACGAGTTCAATTCAAGAACATTCACGTTTTATTTCAATTAATTCAGGCAAAAATTTCACAAGTGAAGATAAAAAATATCCTCTTTATCTCTTCCTTCTCCGAGCTCAAGTTATGGAAGAAGGAATTGAGAACAAGGTATCAGCACCAAACGAGTATTAAATGAATGGAATTGGGATATGGATGAAATTTGTAATTTGAAGGGTTTTGTAGGTTCATTGATCAAGGTTTGACATAAGAACTTTATAAGTTTCCAAAAATTGAAGATACATATCACGAAATAGAATTTCAATTATTTGTGTATTTTTAACGAATAATATTTGTTGTCACGACTTGTATTGACAAGAGCGCGCGTTGATTGATTGATTTAAAATTGAAGGATTTCAAATAATGATTTAAATCAATTGGATAACTTTGCGGTTTTTTGATCTCAAAATTAATTCACCATCACGTTAAAGCTATAAGTCATGACATTGAGTATTTTGGCCAAGAGTATTTTGGACATCTGAGAATGTCATAAATTTCAAAAAGATAAAAATTTAATACGATAGACATAAATTAATAAACACGTACAATTAGTTTGATAAATCAAGCTTTTCCTTGAAGCCTTGCACTCGTAAGCCCCACACATGCATCAACAAAATCCTCATCAATAAAATCAGTCGAGAAAACCTGCAGCCTCTCGCCTAACCCTCGCACGAAACACTGAGATATAAACAACCTCGAATAGGGGTGGATCCGACCTGTCACAGGTTTCACGCACATAATCGGATTATCGGCCTGTGGCGTAGCTGTGTTCTCGACTCGATAAAAGTGTCGCCTCTCCACCACCGGCTCCTGCATTTTCAAATACTTCATGTTGCTCTCAAATTTCGTCCACGGCAAATCGGTATCGGTCCAGTTATCGGTCAAGTAACCCGAGCCCCATAACCGGGAGCCGGCCTTCGGTCGCGATGGTTCCCTCGGCTTCCACACGCAAATGACCCGTCGCGGCATCAACTCGGATATCGTTTTGCTAAAAACCCGATCGTCTTGAGGGATCAAGAACTCTCCGAGGTGTTCTTCCAAATATATATCGAAATCCGGCGGGTCTTTGTGTCCGTATTCGGTTCGGATTTCCAGGATGATGATCTCGGAACACGTCTCGTTTAGAAACTTCTTAACATCATTGAAAACGACATCAACGCTGTAAGACACAAGGATTCCATGGCACACCAGGCGATCTTCTTGTACCCGAATATCGAGTACCCGAGTGCCGATTCTCAGCTGCTGGTAGACTGAGAGAGACTGACATTGTGCCAAGGGTCGTGTGACAAGAGGAATCCCGATATCGTTGGTGGCGGAATTGTGGGTTCCGGGCCATACAATCTGGTTGATCTCGATTTCATCCGGGTCGAAAAGAGACATCCAGTTTGCACGGTCCGACGGAACGTAATCGGAACCCGGAAATTCCGATCCTTGGCCATGTAACATGTCAGCCAAGATTTTCTTCTCTCCGGCGACAGCTTTTCTCCGCTTGATTTGCTTGGAAATCTCAGCTCCCATATTCTCTTCTTCTTGGATACTTTTGGTTTGAAAAATTAACGTTTATCTGAATTTTGCTTATTCAAGTAGAATATTATGCATCGTACGTTTCTTTTATTAAGTTGATTGCTATTTTCATCAAATCAAGTGTTTCTATATTTGTTCCGTTATCATGGGTTGGGTTGGATGTTTTAAACAACTTGCTTATTTTTGAGATCAACTAGACAGACGTGTACGCCAGGGTGTGTGAATATATTATATATATGAAAAACTGCAATTTTTTAAATAAAATAATTTTTTTTCCTCCGAAATCTATATTACCTCTATAAAATTGAATTTCTAACGTTGGACTGCAAAAGCTTGGCTGCATGGTTGGTAGATAGATCTATTAATGTTTACAAATGCCACAACTTGGTAGGGTATATTTATCTGATCATTTTCGAAATTCTTGGTAAGACTAGGTAAAGTTGGACTAACTCAAAAGTCTCCAAATAAAACCAATAAAATTTTATTTAATTTACAAGTTTAACTACGTTAATGGTATTAAATTCATTGAATTGGCCGAAATGTAATCATATGACACACAAAGTAAATAAAAAAAAATTATACTCGATAAAATCATTACAAGAAAATATGCCTTCAACAGCACTAAAAAAATAACGGTTTTATTGGAAAACCATTGTGTTTTTACTTTTAACAACAGTTTTAACAAAAACTGTTGTGGATTAGCGTGTTTTTTAGACAAATGACAACGATTTTAGAAAACCGTTGTGGATTAACGTGCTTTTTTTGGATAAACGACAACAGTTTTAGGAAACCGTTGTTAATTAGCGATGAGTTTTGGATAAACTGTCGCTAATTAGTTACGGCTTGTCAAAAATCGTCGTTAACTAAGCCATCACTAATTTTAGCGACGATATATCTTAAAAAGTCGCTAATGAGCGACGGAAACCATATAATAAACCGTCGCTAATTCAATATGATAGCTACAACAACGGTTCAAAACCGTGTCGTTGAACGCACTTTCAACAACACCCTCAATTACAACAGTTTTAAATGGTCTACGACAACGGATTTTAGCATTTTGTTGTAGTGAATATCTCAAACTGATAATCATGAACGAATTTCTTTAATGAAATTGAACCGAATCATCCCAAAATATAACTGTGTATAAAAAAAAGTGAGATGACTCCGCTGAAGCCACTCTGATGATTTGAAAGAGAATAAATATAATCGCATAAGAAAGACATAAAAAAACCAAATAACTTAAACAAGGTTTGTGATCCTCTATCTATAAGCATAGAGTTCTAATGAATATGAAATTTAGTAATATATGATAATTAGATTTGTGCATATCTACAAAATATTTTATAATATTTCTAAAATATAACGAGATATTTTCTTTTTTGAAGCATAAAAAATCCATTAATTCAAAATCAGAAATAGCAGAGCACATACTCAAAAGATCACCAATATATATTGGTGTTTCCAACCAAACAAAAGGACTAGCTTAAAATGAAATGCTTAACTAACATATGAGCAATCTCGTTTTCTTGTCTACGAACATGATGGACCGAGAAATTTGAGTTTACAGATAATATTTCGCTACATTGTCCGATAATGCCTTCAAACTCAATCAAATCCGCATTTGTTGCCTTAACAGCTTGGAAGACTAGCTGTGTGTCCACCTCGAAGAGGACAATTGTGAAATTTGTGTTACATATCCATGACAAGACTTCAAGCAAGCTTATAGCTTCTCTTTCTTTGATGTATCGTAGTTATTTCATCAAAGCTGTTCTGGCCATAATGAATTTTCCCTCCTCGTCGCGCACCATCATGCCTATACTCGCAACTTTTATGTCTTCAAAGAAGGTTACATCAATGTTGCATTTTACAGCACCCGTAGGGGGTGGTGTCCAGATGCATAGTGGGTTCCAGCAAGCAGAGGTTTGTGCACTAGTAGAATTTTGGGTTTTTACTTCGTCACTAGTTACTTCGGAGATTGTTAATAATGAAGTAGTATATACCAATCAACTTCGGTAATAACATAGACGAAGTAAAAAATTATTTTTTACTTCACAATTTAATAAACACGGGCTTCACTTCTAATTTTTTGTAACATTTTACTTCGATAGATTAGTTTTGATGAAGTAAAAACTTTAAAAAAATTTAAAATTAATATTTAGTGAAGTAAAAAAATGAACCATAATTTTAATTAATCTCCCTTAAATTATCTCTTAATTCATCGAGATCCTTATTGAAAAAAAATCGAGATTTGCGGATACACACTTGTAGATTCGTGTATATACTTTTGGATTTGTGGATATATACTCGTGGATTCGTGGATTTTCATTATTTTTAGATGGATAATTTATGAATCAAATTAATATATAAAAGTTATATATGTGTGTATGTGTGTACATAGTGTATTATTGTATATTAATTAAATTATTTTGATAAAATGAAAAGTGTAATTTTCACTTCACTATTTTATTAAATTAGTGTGATAATGATCAAAAATTATTTCGTTAAATTAGAATTGCGTTGCAATAAAATATGATTATTTACCTCAACACTAAATTAAATGAT
This sequence comes from Primulina huaijiensis, assembly GCF_012295235.1. Classification (NCBI taxonomy): domain Eukaryota; kingdom Viridiplantae; phylum Streptophyta; class Magnoliopsida; order Lamiales; family Gesneriaceae; genus Primulina; species Primulina huaijiensis. The sequence goes on from NC_133319.1 coordinate 20,243,140, forward strand.
GAAGTAATAAAATACAAAATAACTCTTCATATTAAAATTGATTAGAAGTTAAAGAAAGAGAATTTACTTCACCACAATTCAATAATTGTGAAGTAGTTCTCTGTTAATTACTTCACTATATACAAACAAATGAAATTTTTTTAAATATACTACTGCGTTTAAAAAAACTGTGCGACGGGGTACTAAAACTGTCAATAATTACCGACTGTTTTGTTAAACTCGTCGCTAATTAGCGACCCTTTTTTGTAACTGTCGCTATTAGCGACGGGTTATATAAACTGTCGCTCATTAGCGACAGTTTAGAACAGCCGTCGCTAAAGTAAATCGGCGACGGGTTGTAAAAAACTGTCGCTAGTAGCAACGATTACAAATAGCCGTCGCTAATTAGCGACAGACTTTATATCCGTCGCCAAATAAATCGGCGACAGTTTATATAACCGTCGCTAATTAGCGACATGTTTAGATATACTGTCGCTAATTAGCGACAGTTTAACTTATACTGTCGCTAATAGCGACGATTTTATCACAAAACCGTCGCAAAGCACCTATAAAATGCACCTATTTTCCACCACACCCCACATCACATCTTCGGTCTATTGTTCTCTTCTGCCCGATTATTGTTTCGCTTTATGTATGGTAAATATTTTAGCTTTTATTTTAATTTTAGATCATGAATTTTAATTTTTTTCCTTTATTTTATCATAAAGTTAAAATATTTTTATAAATTATTTACAAATTCATAAATGTGATATTTAGATGAGTTGAGAAAATTATTTAAAACTAATTACGAATAATCAAAAAACTAAATATTATTTATTGAATTATGAAATTTTTTATTTTAAAAATATTAACATTAGCGACGGTCTTTAAAAATAAACTGTCGCTGAATAGCGACGGTTGTAATCAAAGCCGTCGTTAAGTACTTAGCGACAGCCATCTAAACCGTCGCTAATTAGCGACGGTTTATTTTTAAAAGACCGTCGCTAAGTAGCGATGGTAAATGTAAACCGTCGCTAATCAGCGACGGTTTTTTATTCTCTCGTCAAATCAATTACTTCACAATTATCCGAAGTTATAACAACACATTTACTTCGTTATTCAATGTAAATTATGTAGTTATATATAAGCTATTATTTCTGCATTTTACGAAATCGATGACGTCTAAGACGTTGTTTTTACTTCGGCATCTGTCTAATTTCGGACCGGTTTTCCTCATTGAACCGGTCAACGACTTCGCTAATTTCTTAGATACGACTTCGGTGATAATGCGAAGTAAAATGGTACTCTATTACTTCACGTGCGTCTACTTCGGCAGTTATCTACCTATTATTTCATTGAATATGCGAAGTAAATCAAGGAAATTCTACTAGTGGTGGTGTCTCATTTTTTCATGAAGAGGCTATCCATTCATATAAAAAACTCTTTGATGTAGTCACCACTCTTGATGGTGAGTCCATTCGATTGTCCCATGGCGTAGAGTTCCTTTGCTTCCAGATTGCCCAGAAGACAGTTGCAAATTTACCAAGATCCATATCATTGAGGGCTTGGATGATGTTAAATAACCACACCGAAAAGCTTTCGTTAGGTCTAGCTTGAGAGTCAACCGTCCGTATTAGATCAGCTCTCTCCCAACATTCACGGGCAAAAAGGCAAAAGGTGACTTGGTTTATTTGAATTTAATTTAAATAAATGGATGTGATTTGATAATGAATTTGAAACTTGGGTTTTGGCCCTTTTTTATACTTAATAAATTAAACAAATAAAGAAATATTTAAAAACTAATTTAGGAAAGTAATTAAAAATTTTATTTTAGTGTCCTTTGAAGTTACTCTCGGCCCAGTCCAAAAAGGCGCTCGCCGCTGTTGAATATGAGCTCGAAACCGACGACATGGCGCCGCCGCCGTTTACCGGTGCAGCGTCTCCTCCTCCTGATCGCATTATTCGCCACTATGGGCTTTGTGATGCTCGGTATAAAGTCCGTTGATCCATCTTCCACGCCTCCTGGTACATCTGAAAAGGAGGTAAACTCCCTGGATATGACGATAAATATTGTGGAACAAACTAACGCTACAAAGAAATGCGCCACTGTTGAAGAAATGGGTGAGATGTTCCGCAGAGGATATGCGAAGGAAAGTCTTAGAGTGCGAAGAATCATTCACGATCACTTCGCCCTTAACGGTACGCTCGTTTTCCCCGACTTTTACGCGCATCGAGGCCTTGAATTCATTGCCTAGAAGATGTAGTTAACCAATCGGGTTTTTTTTATATGTCTTACATAAATCACGTTTTGTTTTCTTGCAAGACACTATGGTTGCGATTTCGATTGAGATATCGAATGTAAGTAATTGAAGTTCGGTTCTTAGGTTAATATTATTCGACAGTAATCAGTGAAGCATTTTTAGATTGAAGATGGCCAAATGGTGACGGAATATAGTCTGTTGAGGGCAACTGTAAATGCAGTTTATAGTTTGGTATCATAAATTTGGTCCGATTACAGTGATACAGTCAGTCATATGCGGCGTTCTTGGACCGAACTGCGTGTGAGTCTTCCCGCAGAGCCATCAAAGGAAGTTATTGTGTATTATCAGAGTTCAAGATGAGTTGGTTAGTTGGTTAATCCTTCCCGCAGAGCCATCAAAGGAAGTTGTTGTGTATTATTAGAATTCAAGATGAGTTGATTAGTTGGTTAATCGCTAAGTTCGTTACTTGGAGTTAACTATTGATTAAATATCAGCGCTTGTTGATAAATAACTAACTTATTGTATTCAGTCTTTTTATATACAGGCACTGGTATTTGATAAATTTTTAACTCCCAAGTAACCGAGTGATTAACTAAGCAATCAATTAATATTGAACTCTAATATGTATTGCAAATATTTGACCGTTATTTTTCCTTGATTATCTTCCTTGTTAGTTCGTAGAGAAGATGATAAGTCATGGGGAATATATTTTATACATCTGCTGAGCGATAGCGATGATGTTATGCCAGGAAAAAAATCTAGTGGACAAATTTTTCCTGTTGCACTAACTATTTCTATGATTCAGCAAAACAGTCTATTTCTTTAGTCGCTCATACAGACTTCTATTTTCACTGGGTGAATTTAAGTCGGCTGAAATTGTAATATTTTGTAAACTCAAAAGATTCTTGATAATATGAAACTAATATTTATTCAGGTGCTTTAGCAGTGAGAGAACTTCCTCAACATCAATTCTGCAAGCATGGGTTTGTTATTGGAAAAGCGTCAGAAGCCGGTTTGGGTAATGAAATGTACAAGATCTTAACTGCTGCCGCCGTTAGTGTGATGTTGAACAGATCACTGATAATTGGGCAAACCAGGCATATATTGGTTCTCCCTCAAGCCTTTCTTTCTGCCTTGGATTTTGGATATATCCTTCTTCTTCTTCTTCATTATTATTATTATTGTTGTTGTTGTTGTTGACTATAACCTTTTGATTCTTGCTTACAATTTTTAAAACTCCAAATAAACTGTGTGGTCCTGGGAGATGGATTTTGTTATGGGTGGTGAATGGATTGATCATTAAGATCTCTAGATTTGTTTGACATTCTTCCTTGTCTGCCTATTTGAATATCTTGGGAAAAAAGAGGCTCGTAGGAAGAGAACCTCACAATCTCGTTGATGATCAATTTGAGGATAATATTCAACCTGTCATTTTTTATTCCAAACCACTTCCTTAGGTACAAGGAATGCATCTAACTGGATAAACAAAAATCTGCACTAATAACCCTAATCATTTTCTCATGTTGGTAATGATTTAACAGCTTTTATTTGGATGATAAATAATCTGATAAAATAAATGTGGTCCTAACCATTGATAATTATTCCATAATTCTAGCTGTCATGGAATATTAAAATCCTAGAGTCCTGAGTGATTTCACTTTCTCACTGCTCTCCATTTGTTTGTTCACGTTGGTGGCCCATGACATTGCTGGCCCCTTGAGACTTTAGTTTGTCCTCAAACATGGATGGGGGTATACCAACACGGTCATATGCTCCCTTTCCTCTAATGGTGTTGTTTCTTGAATCCCTTCCGATCAAAATAGTCTTGACTCTTGCATTAACGCCTAGGTGTTTAGATCTCATTATAATTGTGATACAACTTGTTTATTCCTCCTTCTATCATTTCCAATCTACCCAATTTTTTCATCCATGGTGGCTTAGGAGGGTTGGCTGGCATTCTTCTCGGAATGTCTTGTTCCCCCATTCTCCTTTTATAGAGATTGCAAGGGTGATGGCACTAGTCAAGTACTCTGGGTGTTGAAGACTTGAAGTTCCACTTTGATGGCTTTATCTTCTTGCAAGTCACTAATGAAAATCTTGACCTCTTGTTCACTTGTTAAGGAACTTACTTGTGCCGCTAATTTCTTGAGCCGCCGCTGGTAAATCTTCTTTGGAAATTGTTGTGGATAGGGGGCCCAAAGCGGAGGTTGCATTGCCTAAATCTTGACATTGTGAGCTGCATCCAGTGTTGTTGATGCTTAAAAAAGTGTATAGCCACCCTAATAGATAAGTCTAACTTGAGTATTTAGGGACATAAGAGTGGCCCTTGCCTTTCTCACAGCCCTTGACATCCTTGCATCAGAAGTTTTGAGATCCACTCAGTGCTTTTCCCATTTTGACAACAGCTACTTCACTAGTTGATTCATTCGGTTGCATTGTACCTTCAGATGTTTTTAATTTTCTTATGTGTTTATGAGAATTAGGTATGGGAGGTAGAATCACGTGTCATCAATTGGAAAGAAATTGAAGCCACTAATTGGTCTGGCTATGTGAAAGAATACAATGAAATTCCAGGATTTATGATGCATTTTTTAGTTTAGCAGCTCATGTTGATTTATTTCAACTAATTCAGTATATCTTCTAAAATACAGGGGTAAATACCCGTTCGGTGATTTCATCTCTTATTCCAACCAAACCTTTACAATGAAAGAAGTAAAGCATCTGTGGAGAAAGAATCATTGTTTGACAAAGTACGGGAGGCATCTTACAACGAGGATTGATGATTTTCAGAAGCCAGCATTGACAAATGTTCTATGCAGTAATTGGAGGAAATGGCAAGAACCAATCATATGGTATTGTAAAATATGCAATAATTTTCGGTAAATAGGCACATACATATTAAATAATGTTCCATTAGGTTTCAAAATGCTACAGATGCCGTGGCTGCACAGTTTTTCTTAAAGAACGTACATCTTGAAATGAGAGAAGCAGCCTCTTATCTATTTGGGAGACCAGAAGATCTTCAACACAGGGCTAATGTGTTCGGAGAATTAATGAGGGTTTTAATCTTTCCTTCCAAAAATGTTGAGTGGGCGGTAAACTGGGCTCTTAATGGCAGTCGGGATCCTGATATTGTACTGCACACGCGGATGATGATGAATAGGTAATGCAGCCCAATAATTTAAGAGGGAAATGATATTGTAAAATTTACAAGTTATGCACTTTTCTTTTCATAGATCAAAGAACTAAATTTTTCGATATTTATTATTTTAAAAGAATTAAAGGATTTATTTACCCTCACAAAGATGTATATGATGACTGGGCTTCTTTATTCATGGAATAGAATGATGTTGCATGAGATAGATGTCACATAATTATAGACTTTGCATTATCTTATGGCCTTTGGTAGAGAAATGATGGATTTTCCCCCTGCTTTTTTCAGGTCAGTGAGAGCAAGGCAAGCAGCCTTTGACTGTGTAAAAAAACTGCTCATGATATTTCAATGATATCGAGACCTAAGTTGGTTTTGGTTACAGATACCCCTTCTCTGGTGAAAGACATCGTACCAATTTTAGAGGAATTTGCAGAAGTAATTATCCCTTCTTTTATTGCTACGATAAACATATTCTTCTCAAAGGCATGTTAATTTATTGTAATATCACAGTGAAGTAAAATTGCAACGAGGCCTGTTCTGTGTACTTTTTTGAAATGAGAAATCTTTTGGAAGGATACATGCTTCCCATGTTAGTGTGCATATATTGGTTTCCAATCATCTTTAGGACATACTTGCACTTTTGTCATGCAAACAATTTATACGCATTCCTGAACCTTGCCGAACTTTCCTTTCAGGTTCTTCATTTTGATTACAAAAATTTTGAGTTCAATATTTCTGGCAACAATAACAAGTTAAAAGCTCAAATTTTAGAGTGAAGGACTGGGGTCCAGCACCGAGATGGGTAGCTTTTGTTGATTTTTTTCTGGCATCTCGTGCTAAACATGCTGTGATTTCGGGAGCTCATCGACGGGTTGGGACAACCTATATTCAATTGATTGCAGCACTTGCAGCTGCTTGTAGACTAGGTAATTGCCTTTCATTTTGAATTCATCTTTCAGAGATATATTCTCATCGTTAGTTTCTTCCAATGCACCTGCCTGCAGATGAAAATAGCTCTAGCCATTCTGTCCTTGGATTCTTTAGCAGCTTCCAAAGTAATTTGCTTTCAGAGGGTTTGAAGAATCAGGTTGGATGGGGTCATGTATGGAACAGGTTTGCTGGTCCACTAAGTTGTCGCAGCCGCTCCAATCAATGTGCTTTAACGCCTCTTCTTGCCCCTGCTTGGTGGGATAGACTTTGGCAATCCCCTATTCTGCGTGACATACGAAGGATGGAAGCATATGGCATCAAGCTCTCAGGGTTTGGAACATCTAATGATGACTACCTGAATCACTTTTGTCGCACAAGGAAAACCCCGGTGGTTTCAGTCACTCTTATTTGATCAAGTATTGGAGTTCTTTGATTGTATGTTGTGCATTTACGTGTTCATTGCATTGGTAGGATGCGTAATGAATATAGGTAAGGGTTTCTTTCGTTATTTACTTAATGTCAAGTATGATGCTAATTATTATGCTAATCTATCCACAACATGGAAGATGAAGAAGTCAACTGCTTCACAAAAGATCGCATTGCTGGTCCGTGTTTCACCATTGTAATTCTCTTTGATCCCCTCGCCCTGTGGCCATGCCGACTCCAAAACCAACACCTCTGAAGTCAACTGCTTCACAAAAGATCGCATTGCTCTGCCGTGTAGGTCTTCTCCAAGTCATGCACGAAACACGGGTCGGTACACGGGCATATATCTTATGGGGTTTGTGTACTTAGTTCTATAATTATTTTAAACAGTTGTCGATTTTTTACTATGATTACTTTCTACAGTTGATCAGCTTCAGTCATTTTTTCTATATATTTTTTATTTGTTAAATTCATTTTAAAAAAAAAAACTAAAATCGATATTCGCATAATATTACACTGGTAAAATTTATGTTTTTCTTATGAATTACGAAAAGCTTACGTAATTTGCTATTGCACTTATGATTATTGATTTTCCATTAAATTTTTTATATGAGAAATCGTAATCTCAAATTTGGCTAAATTTGTAAAAGATAAATAAATTGATATTTGTTGAAATCATAATAGTACATCATGGAGATTAATAATCTTAATAACCATGTACAATGTTATAGATTTATTTTAGAGTTGCTATAAAATAATTTAGCTTAATGTTTAAAAATTGTGTACATTTTTTTTATTGGATTGTGCATAGATTAGATAATTAAATTGTAGGAATATTAATAAGGAATCAACATTTCTAACATATTTAATTCAAGTTCATTAAGAAAAATGGTGGGTACTACCGTACTAGAATCAATTGACAAATTGAATGAACGAGTTAATAAATTAAATATTTTTAATTTTTAATTTATTATTTCTATACTATAATTAAATTAATAATTTCAATAGAATATCTGTGTTGAGCTAAGCTGAAATGCATAAAAAAACCCCGGAAATTCGATCGGTTCTTGTCATAAATAACGAGTGCATGAACAAATAGAGTAGCTAGGAACAAGCTAAGATGAAAAGACGACATCAAAACTTAAAACAACGTAGAGATAATTGTCACTCCCATCGAGCTTATGCACATCAGCCGCAGACACCATATTACAGTCAAGAGCGAACCAGCTCCGATTCCTTTGGAAGTGCTGGAATCCCGGTTGTGTCTTGTCTTCTCCATTCACAGCAGCAACGGTAGATGGCATAGATCACCATCGCCCCTAGAGAGTCGATGCAAACAACACAGATAATTAAGGTAATTAATATCTGAAATTAAATATTCTCATCGGTACAAAATTATTTCCTGGTGCATGACACTCAGAACTCCAAGAAATATAGCGAGAAAGTAACCTGAATGATGGAGATACCACCACGCCTGAATCTTTTGAAGATTCAATCCGAGCACTCGCAGTTTTTAAATGATTTTCCTTTGGAAAAAGATTACAATAAATATTGTGATGTATAAGAGATCTCCCATCTGTTCTGGACTTGATTCACACAGGCTCTTTCAGGAGTAAAAGCTCCACAATTGAGCTCCTGTATTTCACTTAACTGCTGCTGTGATGTCGGATCTTGTAATTTCCGTGGCGTTTGTTCACGATCAAGAGCAGCAGTGATGCCCATTTTGTCACCAACTGAAAGATTTCCAGGCTTCGGACCCAATTAATTCCAGGAGGAGGCATGGTTAATTTTTGCATGTCAATCAATCGTTTATGCCGCAAAAGTTTGGCAAAAAACCATTTAAGAAATGCTCCAAATAAACATCTGAATAGGTAACAGTAGAGCTGCATTAAAAAACAAATAGCTTGATTATGTAACATCTGGATATTTTACAGTTTAAATAAGAAAAAATTATTTACTTTCGGTGGAAAAGGAAAAATTGAATGACATTAACAATCACCTCTTCTTTCAATAGAACATTTTCCATCTTCAATAGAACGCTATGTTTCTCTTCTTCCCAAAGACCTGAACCAATACAAGACTGACAAATACTATTTTTTAGTGCCTTCTAAATTGCAAGATTCTCTCTGCGAAATCTTTGATTTTGTGCCTAAAAAGTATTACCTTGAATATTTACCACAATGAATATCAAACCTACGGAAAAATCTATTTAGCATCGTCTGAGTCCATTTATTTTGAAACCAGAACTCATATCTCCCCGCTCAATTGCTGCATGTCTTTGGTTCTCATCTTCTGGGATGGGGGCATTCCTTAAAAAAAAACTGCATTCAAATCATCAGCATTCAGCACCAAAGAACCTTTCAACAAAAGCATGAAGAATGATGAAAATGAGACTGAATTACGTAGCTCATTATAAGGAACTGAAAATACTACGAGTATATTTCATTTCCAAACAAACATAGCTCATTAGGAACTCTCAAATTTCTCCTTGCATTAAAATCTCTCTATTTTGATAAAGAATTAAATGATGGAGAAGATGTGAGTAGAGATGTGTTATCGCATAATTATTTGGATTTGCGAAATAAACAAAAACCACAACACAGTAAATATTGAACTCATCATGGAATAACAACACAAACGAGAAAATATTTATAAGTGGCTTATGCACCACGGCAATATGGTGAGAATAAAATATTTCTACTAAAATGCAGGAGTTAAAATTTAATATTTACGCTTCCAGCTCCTAAGAATGCCGTCGATATTGTTTCTTGCCCGTTTGCGAGTTGGAGGTTTCTCTGTCATCTGATCCACTTCCTCCTTCAACAGAATGCATCTCCTTGTTTCAAATGATAAGAAATGTTTTTGATTCCTAGCAGCACAATGTTTCCAGGTCAAAATAAGCATAAAAAAATGATCCAGAACAGGAAATATGCTGTCAAAAATTACAAAAATGATGGATGAAATGGCCTTTAAAATGGTTCCCATATTTTTTTTATGCTGTATTTCTTCGTTATAAATAATGATACTGAATGTGAGCGTAGCAAACTGAGAAAAACTAGACATTCATCTATGTACAGACAGCCTAAAATACACGCGAGCTAGCATTGAGAAGCTATCAGGATTTAGTTTGGATACCTGTATTTCACTTACTTCAACAAGGAGTATCATCCGGAATTATCGCAACAAACTTTAAAATGAAACAACTAGAAATAATGCACGTAACATATGTCGGAGTAATTAAAATTCAAAACAAATTTAATTAACTCGACAAAAGATAAAGACAATACTATTATAAATTTTGACAATTCATGTTAATTATTGATATGTAACTAATTTGGATAAAAACATATTTATTTAATTTTTTTAAAAAGATTTGAATTACTCAATTTTTTCTTATATTTTTTTTATCATATCATTTTTTTTTGTTATTTGTCATATTCTCTCAAAAAATGCATATATTTTATTAGAATATTCAATTATTACATTTTTTGGGTCATCAATGATCTATAATTTTTTTTATTTACAATAATGTTGATTATCATCTTTTATATAAAATGACAATAATTGATTCTAGGTGTTTATATTTTTCTAAACACCTTTAATTTATTAGATACTAATACTTTATAACATATAAAATACATAATATTATAGCATCTACCAACATATAAAAGTGTTGACATACTGATAAAAAAAATATCGATTGAATGTTGTCATTTATTTGAAATTTATAATAATAATATTTTTGACAATAAATCATCTTTTTACTTACTCTTATGACACATATTTTAATGTTTCATATTAACTCATAAGCATACTAAGCACAATTAAATTACTAATATCATATTGATACCATCTCCAAATAATAATATATTTAATTTTTTTATTTTTTTGTATATAGTTTCACGGGATAATTTGTGTATCTTTATTTTGAGAAATATCCATTGCATTTATAAAATTTGAATAGTAAATATAACTTTATAATATAATACATTTAATTTGAAAACTGAATTCATTGTATGAAAAATAACACTTGTTCCTCCCTTTTATATGTTTTTGTGTAATCCAAAAGAGTTAACATTTTTTCTATCTTATCGAAAAATAACACTTGTTCCTCCCTTTTATATGTTTTTGTGTAACCCAAAAGAGTTAACATTTTTTCTATCTTATCTTCCCAATCTCACTGTAAAAAGTTATTAAAAAATATTCAAGTCTAGAAAGTACTTTTATTTATTGTTTTTCTTGTCTACATATTTTTTTATATGTGAATATATACTCTATTTCATTGTTTTAATCATCATATATCTTCACTTTACAATTTGTGTTCATTAATGATGAATAAGTCCGTTTTGTACTTTTTCATTACATGGACATAGACTAACACATTAAAATGTGACACACACACATATATATTTATTTAAGAATTTTCAAATTCAATTTATTCATAATGATTTTTCATAATAAAGACCAACTCAAAATAATGAAAATTTGGATTCATAATTATTTTAAGTATGATATAAAAATAATAGGTGGAAAATTTTTTTGACCTTTTGGTTGCAAAACTACAGTGATATGCATGTAAGTGCACTATTTCATTGTGGCGATTATAGCTTTCTTTATATATCTTATATATTTCTCACTCAATGATCAAACTTTGTTTATTTCTAATTTTGAGGATCGACAAATCCAATATTTCATTTAAATGTGTTAGTTTATAATAATTTCATTAGTTATATTGAGTATTTATTAAATTGGAAAAGAATCGAGCGTCATTAAATATACAACAATATCTGAAAACTGAAGAATGCTTTCGAATTTAAAAATCGAGTAATATGTAAAGGACCAATTCAAAACTGAAAGTTGATGCAACTTGTTTCTTCTAGTTTTACAATCGAATAATGTAGGACCAAATGCTTGTCGTTTTACCAAAAGTTATAGCTGGTGGTAACGATACAATTCAAATCTTTTAAACCATACAATAGCTTAAGCTCTACGTTTCAATTATTCTACTGAGCAGATATACTTATTGTACCCAACAATATTTCTCATAATAATGCATTTATTGCAATTAATGAGAATCAACTCTGACCTTGACTCCGATACCAATGATAGGATATACTGTTTTACCAAAAGCTACAAATTGTGGCAACTGTGCAGATCAAATCTTTTAAATAACACAACAGCTCGAGCATAACATTTCAATTGCTCTACTTAATAGGAACAATTTTTGTACTCAACAAATAAGTTTATGCAAATGACCGTTTACTTTATCATATATACGAATTTATAAGACATTTGAGTATAATATATACTTAATATTCCACATAAGTAGTAGAGAAAAAAAAATCATTTTCATCTATTTGATAATTTATATTTTTGAGATAAAGGAAAAATACATTATTGATGACAAAATCCGGAAACCCAAATTGAAAGTTGAAGTAATATTTTTTTATTAAAAAGAAGAATTAATACATTTTTCTTTGACCTAACAGTTACTGTGTGATATAAAATCAATGTACTAAAACATAAAAATCAACACACTTTATATTTTCAATGCATTCCATATGTTCAATTAACATTGAGACGCTATTTTCTCCACGACTGAAGCATTTACTAAAAATTTACAAAATATTACTTATTTATTTTACTTTATTCCAATAAATACCTTTGAATTTAGGATGTTAAATTTAATATTTAGATTAGATAATATCTTCAAATATATTAATCCACTTATTGTTGTATACAAAGTATAATAATTATTTTTTTAAATTGATCACATTTAAGATTAAGTGCTTTGAAAAAATTCCAAGATATTTTAAAGACAGATGGATGATGGAATTAAATTTGAAAGAAAAATAAAAATTAATAAAATGCATATCGATCACTACGTACAATGTATGAACTTACACTTTGTGCAGTGACAAAACATAACATGAATCCACTATTTATATCAAGTGAGATACTTATATGAGTTTCATTAAGCTTAGCCCATTATAATATTTTTATTACTCACATTTTCTTTCATTTTTTACTTCACTAACTTTACAGTGAGGTAGCCAACCATTGTGGTTCATTCAAAAATTATCTTTTGATTTTTTTTACTAAATAGTGACATTCACTCTTTCCAACTTCAATATTTAAAAGTCGAGATTAATAATTTATAGGTAACACACATTTATTTTTTTGTCTTTTGTTTAATTATGTAATTTTTTATGTTCTGCCTAATTCATGTTTGAGAATTTTTATAATAATAATTAGAAGTGTTACACACATGCAATATACACATAAAATTAATATATTTTAAAATATTAATATTGAAATTTCAAATAAATGTATTGAATCATTATTTAAGAACTTTCAGAAAAAAAATATACATCAGAATTAAGATTTAAAGATTAACATACTGATAAAGAATTATGATGAATATCTTAAGAAACAAATGTTGTTAGTTCAAAAATATTATTGTAAATGATTTTTTTCTTAATCAATTAGAATATTCTCAACATATGTGCTTAATTAATTAGAAAGTTTTCAATATAATATGCTGATAATTGTTTTTCCATATGAGTTTGTTTTAAATAGGGTGACCATTCTTCCGGCTATCTCACTGAGAGATTTTCCGACTAGGACTGACTCTTGTTTTCTATTGAAGTCATGTCACATGCAATTTGCAATTATCACATAAGATTCATTTCTAAAAGTTTAATGAATCTTTCTCTATTAATTGGGTTCCTGCTGCGATTCTCATAGCCGATGTCCAATCATCTATGAGATCTTCTATATTTTTGAAATTCAGTATATCAAAGTTAAGCATAACCTTATAAGGATGTATAGATTCTAAAACAGATTTTCCATAAAGTGTTTGGTGCAAGGGGAATTTGACTTCTTCTTGACCTAGTTCTTGTTGGGCGTGCTTCTCTACTAACATGAGAATCTGTTTGGGGTTCTCGCATATTTGTATCATGAGATCACACACTTTCTCTTGGTGGTTCATGAGAAGATGACCAGGTTATTGCGGGTGATTGATCACTTCCAGTTGTGTTCATATTCAGATCTACAATTTTGAAATTTGAAAAGATTCTGCAAGATCTTGGAGATCATCTAGACCAATATTTTTCTAAAGTTGTCATCAGATTAATTTCTTTTCTGATACATTTTCAGTTAGATTGATCGTTTTTTCTTCGTCGGTTAAAGGTTTTGGCATCACCTTGGTCTCCCCTCTGCTAAGGGTTCAATACCAAAAGATGATGGTGTGATACCCTAAAAACCAATGTGCATTAATGCATTTTTATTAATATAAATTTTACTATTTTCATTTTTAAAATTTTAACACATTATTTGTCGGTACAAATTTTAGTTATCCAAAATATCTAGAAATACATTAAAATACATCACAATACACTTAAAAATTCATCAAACACAATGAGGTTCCCATTCCAAAAACAAATACCAAAAAAAAAAAATAAAATAAAATATAATAAAATATTATAATTGAGCTCAACATATATGTTAAGTAATTAAGTACACTGAATATTAAATTCAATATAAGATAATTTATAATTAGGTTCAATACATAAGTATAAGAATATAATAATATTAAGTTTGGATAAACATGATATTTTTTCCATTTAATAATAAAATTATAATAATAATAATAAAAATTGATATGGATAAACATAATGCACGGCTATATATATAGAGCTGACCTTCTCCTTTTCAATTCCCAAAACCAACCGAGAGAAAGAGCCGAGAAGAAGGAAAGAAAGAAAGGAAGGAAGAAAAAAAAGGAAGGGAAAAAGAGAGAAAAATCTATACCCCTTTCCGAAAAATTCCGATAAATCACCAACTATTCACCTCATATCCAAACACAATATAACACTGGAGGTGATGAAAAAAGATTGATCAAAGAACAAGAAAATCAAAAAAAGTTATTCCGAGAAACGGTGACAGAATCCCGTAATCAAGCTAGGTACTTTTCGCTCATTTTTATTATAGCTACACACCAAACTAGAGGTCGGCTTGAACATAAAAGTTGTACATCTTGTTGCATAGATGAAGTACATACCAGCTGTCATCCCAAAATATTGTCGGAACTAACATTTTCGAAATGCCTGAGTACCTTAGTTATCCATACAACGATATTTAAATCTGGTATTGATCGGGGTAGGAATTTGACAAAACGTTCAACATAAGAATTAAGATCTTGCAAAGTTACATAACCTGGAAAAAAATCGGCCGCACGTGGCCGCCAGAAGGCCAGTCACGCGCAGGACCCGTCGGCGCGTGTACTGCACGCGCCGCCGTATCGCCGGTTTTCCGGCGGCCGAACCTTCCTGGTGATATTTCCGACTTTTTGGCCAACTTTCGTAATGTTTGGAGATGTTTTCTAATTAATATGAATTTTGCAATCTTAAGTAAATTCAACCGGATTAAATTTTGAACAAAAAAAATAATCTGGAAATGATCAGCTAGTTACTTAAAAACTCTAACATATAAATATCATTCATAATATATTTTTAGGACTTGCTCCAGCAACTCGGATTATTAATCAAGCCTACACTGTAAGTTATCAAGTGAGGAAATTATTATTCATTCTTCTATTAAAACCTTTGGCATTTGGCCTGGAAATTTCAATAGCATTTATTTAATGTTCAAATATCCTCCACAGTTCATTTCAATTACTGATATATTTTCTTGCATATTTATGAATGGATTGATATATCGTTAATGAATGGAGTCATGGACAACAGATTTCGGTCCGGAAATTGAGTCCACTGGACAACGTGGCTTCGGCCCGGAAAATGAGTCCAATGAACAACGGGTCAAAATTCCCGGGTATGTGGTTCATCTGAACAACGCGCACCGAATATTTCGGTCCGGAGAATGGTTCACCTGGCTCGTAAAAAGTGCTCAATTAGAGCCACCAATGTTAATTTATGAAATTTTCATTTATCTATTATTCCATTGCACAACATTCATAACATCTAAATTGTTATGCCTATCACTTCATGTATTTTAATTTATTTAAAAGTTATATACTAATTTAAACTCACTAAGTGCTTAAAGACTTAACCCTCTGTTTCTTTTCGTCTATTGTAATTTCCAGACACAGGAACCCCAGAATTGGAACAGGAGGAAAATAACTGAAGCTGAAATAAGAGCACTTGAAAGTTGGAATGATCTGTTTATAAATAAATGTTAAACTTCCGCTGTAAAATAATTGTACATATTTGAAATAAGAATGTAAATATTTGTATATAATCTTTTAATGATAGTAGAAAATATTTAAATTTTTATCTACAATATCTTTTTAATAATAATAATAGAAAAATTAAAGATAGCAGTTCAATAAAGAAAGATTGAAAAAAAAATGTGGCACTTAGTAAGGGAATAATTATGAATTCCTAAACCGGGTGCCACATATGGTAACCTTCCTACCGAAG
This sequence comes from Primulina huaijiensis, assembly GCF_012295235.1. Taxonomy (NCBI): domain Eukaryota; kingdom Viridiplantae; phylum Streptophyta; class Magnoliopsida; order Lamiales; family Gesneriaceae; genus Primulina; species Primulina huaijiensis. Next base: position 20,259,330 of record NC_133319.1, read on the forward strand.
TCTTTTTACTAGAACTTGGTTGTTGTTCTAGAGTTTGGATTTTTGTTCGAATATCCTTTAATATTACAAGAATTTATTCTTGTTTTTTAAGGATTTTTTTCCCACTTTTTGTGATATATAATACATCATATTCCCGTAATTTTTACCATCTTTTGGATTTATCTAAGATTTAAAGATAGTTTAGCGGAATCCGGTACTATTTTTAGAAACTTATTAGACTGAATCATAAATTTACCTTTGGATTTTGATAAGTCCCACCTTGCTCCTGATATCTAACATTAGTTAGATTTTCTTGTTTCAAATATTCCAAAATATTGGAATAAGTCTTGTAAATAATTAATCTCGAACTTGGGTTCAGATCCATATTATTTGAGAAAATTCTCATGCTCAAACATTTAATTACACTATAATAATAATTTTTGTATGTTTGAAATAATTTTACCTTGCTTTGATACCATTTACAGTCCCATGTAAATCAATTCATCAATTCATTAAATAAGTGTATTTTTGTCATTTTCATTGTTTGAGGGAGTTTAAACAAAATTTTTTTGGTGTAAGGAGTTAAGGTATATTTATGTTTGGATTCGAGGATTTATCTCTAATTTACCCTACAAAGATAATCTTACCTATTTAGTAAAAATATATTTAATAATAATATTTTAGAAAGTGTAAATAAAATCTTCATTTAAAAAAAAATCAGTTGAAATAGGTGTCTAGGAAGTTAAGAAATGGTGGTTAAAAATAAATACATTATTAAAAAATAATTTGAAAATGTATAAAAAACTATTTTTTACTGAAAATATTTCACATGTGCATGCACATCGTTGTTCAGGTTAGGGTTCGAAACGAGAAGGGGAAATGCAATCTTCGCCCGCTCATTCAAATCCCGATTCAGACCCATTCACGGCCGGAGGCGGCGGCGGGATGTTTGACAGTAGCGATTCACTGATGGTCAAGACGGAAAGCGAGGAGGATGAAGATGAGTTGTCGTTTATGAAGAAGTTGAATTCGGCTGATTGGGAGCGCTATTGCTATCAGAAAGATATGATCCGATGTCGACCGCCTTTTTGTGACTCTAATATTGTTTACAAGGTGTTCCATAAAAAGTACGATTCCTAGGAAAACCAAAGGTTAGACTTGTCGATACCCATCGATCCTTTCTCTTGCCTGTACCGCATAATTGTTTTTATGGATATGGAGTTTTCAGGTCTGAAACCAATGAGATCCATCACTTTGCTTTGCTTTTTTTTTTTTTTGCTTAAAAAAGAATGTTTGCTCATTGCTATAACCTCTACTGTTACTGCTAATTAATGTTAATTTTCTTCCGCTATTTATAACTGATTTTGAGCATATATGTAGTTATCCAATCGTTCAACCTCGGGATCTGGATGGTGGGGTCAAACATTACAGCTTCGATGAGTTAATGCAGATGACTAGTCATTTCCGGTACACTCGTATATGCTATACCATGTTTGGAACCCTGCACCGAGGGACCATCCAGACAGAATCCGGATCTCTGGACGTGCTTGTCAAAACATGGGAATATTTTTACCCCATCCTTTGCGATTATCAAGTCTTGCATCATACACATCGAATCCATGTATGACATTGTCGGCTTCCTATATGATACCTTTTTTCAACTTTGTCTTTGATATCTGACTATTGCTTCTCGTCACAGGATGAACTCAACCTATTGAGGGATCATGAGATCAGATCACATCGGAATGTAGTGAAGTTGATCGGATTCCATTGTGCAAGACGTTTGGCAGTCATATATGAGGATAGACACGATGAGCTTCTGGAAAATATTATTCCTACTGGTCTGCCAGCTAATCCTAATTCCTAGTTGTCTGCATCTGTTCATTTTTTTTTTATGATAACACGTTTCCTCATGGCTTTCTACTAGATACCTTTAGTTGGGATGATAGAATGAAGGTGGCAACTGATATCGCAAGAATGTTGGGAGCATTTCATGACAAGGGACTTGTCCATGGTGGTGTCAATTCTAAATATATCATGGTGGATAAGGTTGTATTTACTTTTATCATTTCTTTTTTCCTCTACGAATGCTCTTGTACACCGGTCAGTCTTGTTATGATCCTGGTCGTTTTTGTCTTTTTGTAGGAGAAATGTCCAGTGGTGTTTGACTTTAGGTTACTCTCATATTGCGAAGACCGGGAGGAATATGAACAGCATGTTGGGAAGCTTTATGCTTTTCATTGCAAACATCTGGATGGTATGCATCTATTTTTGTGTTCTTTGCTTGCTGTATATATGAATCTAGCTGATTATCTTCTGTTGATATTCCTTGCATGTCCAATAAATTTTGGAATATAAATGGTCATGTCTTAGAAACATATGGCCAAGCCTTATAAAGAAACATAGGTAGTTGAAACTCGTGGCCTGTTGTGTTATGTGTTTTTGAACACTCGTTCTTATTGTCAGCTCTAACATTTTGTTTGTTATATTCCAAATTCTGAACTCACAAACTTCGTCTTCTATTTTTTAACCTTGAGTTCTTGGCTTGCCTTTGATCCATAATTATAGTTGACCTCGACACTAAAGCATGTAAGAGAATATGATGAGGTTGAGCATGAAGCGTTTTTCCTGCTGATTTATTTTTTATGACTATTAGAGTAATCGTCATTTCCTCCACACACTGAAGTGGAATAATTCTTGACAAGGAAAATCATGTTAATCTTTGTGACCCGTGTTCCATTTGTCCACAATTATCGTAACTTTTTAAAGTATTGAAATGATAATTTATGAACATTTATGTTGTTTCCATGTTAATCCACCAAAGTTTCAATTGCAATATATTTTGCATTGTTGTAGGCCCTCCTTGGTCGATGAAGCATGACATTTTTGCTTATGGTATTCTACTTCTGGAGCTCATCAACAAAAACCTGTACCCTGTGTTTAAGATGTCCACATTGATGGAAGAAGAATTTTTTAACTGCAACCTTAGCGATCCCAAAACATCAGCCGTGGATGACTCTTTTTGTGTTGACGAGGACACTGCAATGGAATTCACTAAGTTGGCAGTAGATTGTTTGGGAGTCAATTCGGATGAGCAACCAACTATGCAATGCATCATTAGGGTGTTAAAAGACTTGAAGCTGCGGTGCCCAGCAAAAAAACGGCAGAAGATCTCTGGTTGATCATATCAGTATGTTTTACTGAGGTAAGCATGCATTGCAGGTGCCCATATTATCCCCTTTTTATGCTGTTCTTCCTTTTTAGCTGCGGTTGTTCGATGCCTTTTCAAAATCTTCTATATATGATTATTTTATCGTCTAAATCTGTTTATATCTTATTCTGGGGATACAAAAATGGTTATTCTAAGTTGAAATAGAATTTTACATGCCTTAAATCTTAACTTATGCAAAGCCCCGAAGTCCTTGTTTAAAATATCGTGTTTAAACTCTTTTTGGATATCTTTTGAAATGGATTGTAAAGTAAAAAATTTCAAAAAATTAAAGAAAGGTGACCCGTAGGACCCTTTTATCTCCATATATATCTTCACATTTGTTTAGAGCCCGTAGGTTGTCAAGTTAGTATGACAAATATTTTTAAATCAGGATAGGACAGTGAATTGCCGAAACTTTCGTTGAGCTAAACGGGCTCGATCATGGACACTTGTTTTTATTATTTTTGGATTTTAGACCCATGCAAAGACCTTGCACATGGACCCGTTTGATGTATTCCTACAAGACGCAGCTAGATGCATTTAATGTATTCCTGCAAACTTTTATTATTATTTATTTTTGATAAGGCTTTGTTTGATTTGTATGGTTGCAACAGGTGAATATACCCATGTACAACACAATAAATTAGAGATAAAGAAAGATGACAAGGTTTCCAACATTTCTTTCATTAATTGGTCCGACTTCCGAGGCATGAAACGATTTGACCAGTCATTTTTTTGTTTATTTCATTTCATAGTGAGTTGTTTCGTTCCAGTTTATTTCATTTTCATAGTGAGTTGTCGTGGCATTCGTTCCAGTCCGTGATTTCTTGGTTAGGTGTCTTGTATGTGACTGACTTTGTGAAATTGGTTGCTGCATCTCGCTGCGTCTTCAATAGAACATTTTGTTAGCACTTCCTTTTATAATCGTTGCATCGAAGCATATATGAGTTGAAATACGTAGAGACTTGGTCCTTGATGGCCATTTACATTATACCTTCTCTAGATCGAGGTGGTGTTTTCAGGGAGATATTGGCTGACAGTCACAGTTCGAAAATCCTAATTTGGCTAGGCATCTTGTACACGATAGTTGATTAACGGAGGAGTGGTCACTAGGGCTTTGCATCCAGTCTTCTTTCTTTGCTGCTTCCAAGGGCGGATTTACAATAGGGCACACGAGGGCCATGGCCCCCAACTTTTTTGAATTTTTTTAGATGATATTAATTTTTGAANAGATCGAGTTTCTGTAATTGTAAACCTAAGTTCGAATCTTAGATTTTTTTTCCTTTTTTTAATTAATAATTGATTTACTTTTAATTTTTTAATACTTTATTACTTTTAAATGTATCATTTATGAAAAACCTTTTCTAATATCAGGTGATGATTTTGCTGACTCTTTCAGTTTTTACCGTTACTACAGAACAGTCATTCTCAACTATGAATATCGACAAAACTAGGATTCAGATCAAAATGAATGATGATTTTCTCTCGGATGTATTGATGATATTTATTTAAAGAGAAATTGCTTAAAATATTTGTATAGATGTTATTAATGAAAATTTTGAAAATTTTAAGGAACGTCGAATTTTTTTTAGTTAAAAATTTTCTTTTTAAAACGTATTGTTTATTTTTAGTTGAATATAACTGATGTAATTTTTGTTTTTCTTCTTTTAATATTTTGTCCATTTATTTTATAAATGGCCCCCACAGAGTCGAAATTCTAGATCCGCTTATTTATTTAAAAATATGGTAAACTTCTCCATATTTGTTCCGGTGTATTACGTATACAATGTTGTGGTATATATAGTAAATTGAATGCTCATGTTACCATTTAAAATCTCTTTGAAAATTGGAAGACTCAATCGACGATCATCAGCGTTAACAAATCTACTTTATATAACAAAAGTGAAAAAATAAAAAAAATTTCCATTATATTTTTCAATTTTGGATTTTTTAATTAAAATTTCAAAGTTCGGCTTTGATACATTAATTTTTAATTTTCGATTATTTTGATATGAGGTGACATATGAAAAACTAATAAAATAAATAGGTTTGTGTGTTTAATTAAACGGTTATTAACTGTATTTATTTTATAATAATAATTTTAATTTCTTATATTTCAATATATATAATAGTTTCACTTTCTAATTAATATCGTATCTTCCGTAACTATATATGCATTACATGCAATGATTACAAAGATGACATTTATCCTTATTTCTTTGAAATGCCAAAGGAATGCCATGCATTAGTACAAGGACTTTGCAGACATGAAATTATAGAATTTTACTCAATAATGCAACACCATGACATGATACTCCATTACAAAATACAAACTGGTAAGATTAAACCAGATGGTACGAACGGTAGCGATCCCCCGCGCCAATCGGAAAACACCTGAACCACCAACAATGGCTATCTCGCGATACTTGTGAGTGATGGGATTGTAGCCAAATAAGCTAAGTGTACTGCCATTATAGTCACCATCTGTGAACACTAAGTTCAGAGTCATCAGAAAAGCACTCTCCTCCAACGAGGCCGCCCCGTAGATTCCTTCGGCTCGTCCGATGATCTTGGACTCGGGTTGTGAGCCCGCTCTCAATGCATCATCCACCACTCGGACTATACCGAAAAACGTGGGCGATTGGAGAGAGGTGTTGAGTCGAGCTACATCAAAAGCAGTTTCGTTCTTGCCAGTTGCTATATCATGAAAGAAGAAGTGAAGTTTTGTTAATTTTTCTTTCGAATTAGCAAGTTTTTCGAACCAATTTTGCACTGATTGAGGATCTATTGGAGTATCCATGCTGTAAACTGTGGGCACGGCTACGGCCATCGCCATCAAGTACATCATAAAATATATGGTAAACTTCTCCATATTTAGTGAGTGTGTTACACATACCATACTGTGGTATATATAGTAAATTGAGTGCTTAATTATGTCACCAACTTACCATTATTTAAAAGTAAAATGATTTTTTTTTCCATTAACTTTTTGAATTTTGAGTTTTGGTCAATTAAATTTTCAAAGTTTGGTTTTGAATCATCTACTTTTAATCTTCGACTATTTTGATCCAATTTCCGACGTGACATCTGACAAACTAACAATTTTTAATATCACGTTAGTATTTTTTAATGTCATGTTAGTATTTTTTTGTTATTACATCATTATTTCCTATTACCACATCATGTGTTTTTTACCGGAATGATCGAAAACTAAAAGTTAATGTACCAAAAAAACTTTGTACGAAAACTAAAATTGAACAAATCAATTGACCAAAAAACTATTTTGTCTAATTCATTATACATAATCTACATTAATAAATCTGTATTATATAACAAGTACGGATATTTCGTATTTAATTTTGCGGTGAAATTTTTTTCTACTTTTTCTTTAAAATAATCGTTTTCATTAGAATGACTCGTCAATTATTTTAATTTATTTTTTAATATAGTAATATTTAATGTTATTTATTTTAATTTGGAATGTAAAATGAGAATATATAAAATTATCAGTCATAAATTTATTTTAAAACATCAATTCCTTAAAGTAAATAACTTTAATAATTGTTATTCATAAGAATAAGTAATAACGACAGACAGACAATAAAGACATGTTGACTCTTGATATCACTTTCCCTAAATTTTTCCCAACAAGAAACGCAGAAAGAAAGGAAATTAAATAAACAAATAGAAATAGCTAGTGGTTCAATTCAAGAGTTATTGTCTCCAAATCATATTAATGGACTTGGAAAATATGAATTTAATTTTACGAGTTTTGTAAAATCTATATGAGTAAGTTTAATCAAAACATTATATATATATATATATATATATATATAATGTTTTGATTAAACACTTAAACTTACTCATATTCAGAGTTTAATTTTCTAGGCATTGCTACACAAAATTTGGGTCTCTATTTTCTCTCTTTCATGATCAGCTTCTAAAATATATGCTTCTCAATCGAAACTTAAATCAATGGTAATTTGGCAATATATGACAAGAACTTCTTGCATGCTCCACAATATTTTGAAAAATGGTTTAGTCTTCATGTGTTTTTTTTTTGGGGTGATGTAATAAATAGCCTTCATCTTGAATACTCGCTCTTCTTGTTATATGCCAAATGAACCTGCTAATTGATCGGAATATTTGAATTCATTGATATTTCTTCTTCCACGTGCTTTAGAACGTGGCTCAACACCGGAAAATACTTATATGACATTGACATGAAATATATCATGAACGCTTAGCTTTCTCCAGTGGATTGGAAGTTAAATAAGCAATATTCCGTATGTTTAATGACTTTCAATAAAAAAAAAAATCTATATTACTGGATGAAAAGAGAAATTAACCAATTTAGTCCTATAAGTTGTTGTGTTTTCTGTTTCTCTTGTCTGACTTGTCATAATTGTTTTTAATTTAGTCATGTAATTTTGTTTTTTGTTGGTTTTTAGCTCAATTTCACCGAAGTGCTGACGTGGCTACGAAAGAAGAAGTGAGTTTTGTTAAATTTTCTTTTGAATTAGGAAGAATAGTTCCGAACCAAGTTTGTACTGATTGAGGATCCTTTAGAGTATCCATGCTGTGAACTGCCATTGTAAAGCATGAAAAATATGGTCGCTGGCTTCTCCATATCTATCGGTTTTTAGTCTAATTTCACTGAAGTGCTGACGTGACTTTAAAAGAAGAAGTGAAGTTTTTTTTTAATTTTTCTTTCGAATAAGGAAGAATAGTTTTGTACTGATTTGAGGATCTTTTGTGGTGTCCATGCTGTGAACTGCCCTTGCAATGAAGTAAAGCATTAAAAATATGGTAATTGGCTTCTCCATATCTGTTGGAGTGTATGTTTATGTAATAAAATGCTAATTATGATATGGTATTGTGATCATGAACGCTCTTGTTTCTATTTATAGTAATTAACTTATAATGGAAAGGCTAGATCGGGGGAAGATCGTAGTGTAGTTTTCAAGTCCAAAACGGTTTTAAAAAGTATATTTATATGCCTGATAAGGAAAAATGATTTTTTTAGTCCATTTACTTGTCCGGTTTTGGCCATTTTCGAAATTTGATTTTGATACACTAGTTTTTAATTTTTCTGTCTATTTCGGTCCAATTGATTACGTGGCATTCGATAAGTCAACAAATTTTTTTATATCACGTCAGTTTTTTGATGTCACAAACAACTTTCATTCAATCTAAAATATAATACGATTGGGAAATTTTTTATAATATGATTCAAAGTTAATTACCGAGAGAGTTGATGGAACGTGAGTGGTGGCATTAATGATTATGGAAATATATATTTAACAGATCGAGTTTTGTCATCACTGCTTTCCCATGCATTATCGATAGATGTATCCCCTCCAACCAACATGCTAAGAAACGCATGCAAATAAAGCAGCCACAGGAAACAATACATAGATCCAGTGGTATATAAAGTAATGGGTCTCCACATCACCAGTACCACTGCACGCTAGCTTGTCAAAAATACATTAATCAGCATGATCTCATTATTCATTTTGCAGCCTTTAATTTGTCTCATGCTTTAAATTTTTCCATACTCTTTATCCACACTGCTTATTTTTCTGACCATCTAACTTGATGAACATTGTCAACATTCAGAATTTTTAAGACAATGCAACATAAAATTTAGGGCACTTACATTAACAAGAATTTTTTCCATTGTTAAAGGCATATATATATATATAATCAGGGATATATCTACATTAGGCCCGTCTCGGGCTGTAGCTCATGTCACGTCTCGATAGTGAGATGTATGATGCTAATGTTATCTCACAATCACATAGTTGCAAAACAACAAACATTAGAAGTACATAATTTTCAAACCAATCTAATAAATAGAAAAAATTATCTTTACAACTTCGAAATAATCACATAATATTTTAAAGCTACGGAATGTAAAATATTAACTATGGTGAGGAAGCATACAACTTGAAATAAATTGATAACAAAATATTGAAATTTAAATATTGACAGTGATTTTCTCTTTCTTTTTTATCCTCAGAACTGAGAGTGAATGAATGCTATGATGGTAACTCAATAAATAGGAGAATTCATCCTAACATTTAAAATCAATTTTTTTTATAACAAAAAACAGTAATAACAGATATATACATAAATATTTTCATTTTTCAATAAAATGTATCAGAATTATGCATTGAACAAATTATGAATTCCATGACTAACTGATATCAGTCTTTTATATGTTCTCTCATCTAAAAGTTGAGGCCATGAATCATGAATCAGAAATGTTCAGAATATATTCTTATTATTAGTTCACAAAGTTCCAGTGCTTCGGAAATATAGATTTCAGAAATCAAAGTTTAGACACATATAATACATATATGTTGGTCGGTTTTAAAACATATATTTCAATTAAAAACAGAAAGTTCCCTTACTTGATATTGTTCTTAAGAAAATCGTGGAAGAATAGGGCAAAACTCTTCTCGAACTTGGGAGAAGTTTTGCTCGAGTTGGAAGGTAGTTGAAATATTTCAAATTTCTTTGGCCCTTGGTAATGATAATTTCGAATGGTATACTTGTTGGTTCAGGTTTTCACATCTATCCTCCCTTATTAGAAGTTTAGTTCTCGGTTGCCAATGAATGTTGGGACTCGGGTTTTCTTTAGGTATTTGTAGTTATACTTGATCCCATTTTGAGTCGAGAGTCGAGGTGGTAGCTGATTTGTGTTTGGGGGCATCAATCCTTGGAGCGTGGTTTCCACATTAATGATGTCTATAGCTATTAGATCCACTTGATTCAGGTTTAATGTTGGTGGAGGTGGTGGTACATCCTCCTCGTTGTTGATATTGTCATTGCGATTGTTATTGCAATTAGCATATCGAGGGTTGTGGTTGTTATGATGAGATCTTTCGGTCATTTTCTACATGCGTGAACGCTTCTAAGTTATTTCCAAAAAATAGATAATGATATATGAAACAATGGTAACCCAAACACGAAATCAATAGATTAAATAAGCTTTCATTGATTTCAATTTTAAAATGAAAGATTATAAATCAGAAGATGTTAATCATAAAAAAGTAGTTTGTAAATCTTTGTTAAAGTCAATGATCAAACAAAATGGTTTAGACAGCCCAAAATGATAAGAATAAGTTAAATGGACTGAAAGCAGAATAAAACAAGCAGTTTCAAGTATTTCGGTGTAATACAAGAGTCAAATGAGATTTTCGAACGAGATTTTCAAGAAATTTCCAAAAATAAAAAATTTGGAAATTTTGATATGAATGGAAACCCTACGTCATGAGGTTTCCGGAACAATGTTTCCTACACAAATTTATGAGTTCTACAAAATTTTCAAAAATTGGAGCACAACATAGGCACTAAGGCGCCAATGCCTCGAATTTCTTGCGCTGAGGCGCCTGTCCCTCGAATTTCTGGCATTGAGGAGCCTTCTGGCGGTGCTAGGGTACCTGCTGCTCAAATTTCTGGCGCTGAGATGCCTGCTATTTGCGCATTTTCACCAAAACTAGGCGTTAAGACACAAGAACTTCTCCCAACCAGATTATGAACCTATGCCCTGAGACCGAGCGTATGACACCAGCGTTATCTTACAATCACATAATTGCAAAACAGCAAACCTTAAAAGTACAGAATTTCCAAACTCGTATATTTATTCATAAATATAAAACACTGTTTTTACAACTCCAAAATAATCTCAGAATGAAAAAAAAAAAATCAACTATGAAATAAACTGACAACGAAAATAAAACTTTAACATTGATAATGGTCTTCTCTTTCCGTACCATCCCCATAACTGAGTTTGTTCCTCATTCTCTAACTGATCATCATTCTTATCTGAGAGGGTGGTGAGTAGACGAGTGATGTGGTCATCACTTAATAAGTAGGAGAGTTCTTCCAAGTGTTTAAAATTATTTTTTTCAACAAAAACAGTAATAGCATATATATATACATAAATATTCATATTTTTCATAAATAAACACGTATTAGAACTATGCACTGAACAAATTATGAATTTCATGGTTAAATAATATAAATACCCTATGTGTTCTCTTCATAAGGGGTGAGGCCATGAATAAGGAATCAAGAATCAGAGATGTTCAGAATATATATTTCTACCATTAGTTCATAAAAGCCAATATTTTAGAAATACAATTGTCAGAAATCAGATTTTAATCACATATAATGCATATGTGCTGGTCGGTTTTAAAAACATATATCTCGATTTAAACAGAAAGTCCCCTTACTTGATATTGATCTTAAGAAAATCGTGGAAGAATACTTGTCGTCGAAACACCACGAACTTGGGCAAAACTCTTCTTGAACTTGGGAGATGTTTTGTTCGAGTTGGAACCGAAATTTGACCTAGACTTTGAGAAGGAAGGTTGCTCGATTTTTGGGCAGAATAATGTAGCCTTATTGCTTCGAAAATGTGCAGCAAGTGATCAAATTTTATGATGTTGAGGGGTTCCGAAAAGGGATAGAGATTGTGCTCGAAAATGAGCATAATTTTGTTGCCGAAATGAACTAAATTGGTGCTGGAACTTTCAGAGTGTTTGTGGTTTATGATGTGTCTTCATGGTGTAATCAAGTGATGTATATTATAGGGTAAGAGAGATTAGCTGAAGAGGCTATATTTCATGGCCATTACAGCCCTTCTTTAAGGCCTTCAATAGCCTTAAAATGACTAATATTACTTGTGCTGTCAAAACAACCCTTGTAATGCCGTCAAATGTTGATAATGGGAGGAGGAAAAAAAGGTTCTTAATTGTATTCCAACTTTTCGAATTTCACAGCTGCAAGGTGATTGAAATATTTCGAATTTCTTTGGTCATTGGTATTGATAATTTCAAATGGTGCACTTGTTGGTTCAGGTTTTCACAACTTATCCTAGTTTTTTCCCTTAGGTAGCGTTTGGTTTGCTTGATTAGATGAGTTTATTTTTTTAAAACCCACCTAATCACTCGTTTGGTACGTTTTTTATTTAATCAAGTCAATCTCTCCTATGAATGAGTAAATTATATTAGGTAGGTTAAAATAATAGCTCCTCACCCACTAGGATTATTTATCTAACTCTTAATCCATCATATTTTTCCAATTTTATCTTTCTCCTAAATTCAAACTCACCACCACTTCCTTCCACCGACCGCCCACCGGCAACCCCCGCCAAAGGCCGACCACCGCCGACAACCGCCAGCCGTCGTCGACAACCTCCGCCGCCACCGCCGGCCACCGCCACTTCCGACCGTCCACTGCCAGCCGCCGACCCCGCCGCCGCCGACCACCGACCACCGCTTCCGTCCGTCCACCGCTAGCCGCCAACCACCGCCTACCGCCGCCGTCGACCGACCACCGCTTCCGGCTGACCACCGCCGCCGGAGTGGAAGAAAAAAAAGAGGAAAGGGCAATTTTGTTTTTTCATCGAAAAATTCAAAATTATCATACACTTAAAATCTTATCAAACAAAATACTATTTTATACCATATATTATATTTCTACTATAATCATTTTCTTTATCATTTATATATTAATCATTAGTTTATTTTATCCTCCAAACTAAACGTTGTGCGAAAAATAGCCCAGCACAATTTTTTTTTTTTAAAAAAATATTACCTAATTTCAGGTGTGGTCAACTTTTGTCTACCTAAAAAGTTGGGTAGAAAAAGCTATATCCATTGCAATAAATTATTGTGTAAAATGTTGGCCACACCCATTGCAAGAAAAGCTATCAGCCACTTATTTTTTATAAAAAAAAATTTAATTTTGTAGAATGATGTGTGAAGCTATTAAGCAAAATAAATTATTAGTGTATAAACTGTATTACATATATATTAATTTGTAAGAATTTTATAAATGTAATATGAACTTCTAAAAAATTAACATCGATCTATTTTATCAAATTTTTTATTTAATAAAATTTAATTTCGAAAGTACAATTAAAATATGATAAATAATAGTTTAAAAAATGAAAAATTTGAATCTAAGTGAAACTTCTTGATAGATTTCAAGGGTTTCAAATACACTTTGAATTCTTAGTTTTTTTTTTAAAAAAAATTGACCAATGCCATTTTGACAAATATCCCCGTATTAATATTTTAGATTCAATTTATTACATTAAATTCAAACCCAACTTCTAAAGCACAAATTCATTGAATATATAATGTAATGAGTTTTATATACACACACACACATGAAGTTTAATCTCACCCCAAGTTAAATTACTGTATCCATCCCTGTATATAATGTGATGTGCTATAAGTTGACCTGTTATAGATTGTATTCTTGTGACTTGTTAAATTTTGGTTTTCATCCATTAATTTGGATTTTTTTGTTTTGATCAAATTTCGCTCAAAACCACTAAATCCATAGAATATCGCATATTTTAAATGATGTTATCTTACATGCATGACTTCTGTGACAAGAATAAAATTTAATTATGTACATTAAAATTCACGTCCTAGATAAAAATAAAAGAAAACACCATGTCATGTATCTTGCTTGTTTTTTATTTTTGGTCATCTAGTCAATAATTTATAGTTTTTGTGCACTAATTTATATATATATATTTTTTTCTCAATTTTAGTCCTTTTTTCACCGTAGTGCTGACTTGGTCGGATGCTGACATGCCCGAGACCGCGTAAAAATATTTTAATGGAATGAATTTTAATAAGTTAAAGAATTAAATTGCATTCTAAAAACAACAATCAAATAATCAAATAATGCAAAAAATATGTGTTAAAAACTGAAGCAACAAAACAAAATCTTCAATCAACACTTTCATAAGTGTTGTCCTCAGATGTCTCCAACAACCATGGTAAAACAATTGTAAATAATTGTATTCTTCAAACGACGGCGCTCTACGACTTAATTCTTTTCTCTGATAATATTTCTCTCTATCTCTCCGCTCTTTCACATACGTGCGCGATATTTGATCCTCATATTTAAAGGCATGCTTTTCGCTAGAATTGTTTGATTGATTAGATATATACCTACAAATCATGGTAAAATAAAGTTTATAAGAACACTTTTAAGCATATCAAGTTAAATCTAGAGTCAATTTCTGTAAAAGTCTAGAAATCCAAAACTCTTAATCAAATAATTAACAAAATTTTATCAATAATGAAAAGATAATCTAAGGAATAAATTATATCTTGAAACCCAAGAATTATTTTTCCTTTCACACTCTCCAAGCGAGAAAAAGATAGAAAACTAAAGTAGTGGACCGGGCTAGCTAGGGGCCTTATCAGAACTTAAGTTACGTCCTCAATATACAGATTTTTGACGGGTTCGTGGTTGGGTGACTGAAAATGGGTGTAATTCATGCGGAACACTGGTTTGGATACAATCGACCGTTGGATCTCGGTTTTCTCGTACCCAAACGCAACGGAAGTTTAAAATTTTTATTTTATTTTGACAATCAAAATATATTTGTTTTAGGCACTCGTATGGTTTTACAATCAAAACATTCATAAGACGTAAAAATTTATATCTTTTGTGAATTAATCACACGGCTCCAACTATTCCGGGTTTAGCGGAGATAGCTCTTGTTGTAATTCTTTACGAACTTTCTTCAACCTCCGAATCAGGTCCACGACTAGAATATTTATTCTTCTTCTAAATTGCACTAGAAAAATAGAAGATATTTTTCCGTAGAGATAGAACACAATTTAATTTGGTTCAAAATATTTTTGAGAGTACAAAATTATTTTTGCATATTGTAAGAGCCGACAAAGAATTCTAGCAATTCCTTGAAACTCTCGAATGAACTTATGCAAATTGGAATAAAGGAATCTTCATATTTCTTTAATCATGATTTACTTAATTAATCTCATTAATTAAGTAAGCTAAATATTTGGAGGATTTAAAGTTGTGATTTTCGAGAATCACACACATTGAAAATTAGTGTGTTGTGGAGGCTAGGATTTTTGTCTTGATCACTCCTATTTATAATGAAGCCAAAACCTAATACACATAATTAAAATTAATGGGCTTGATTAATTAATTGGGTTAGTCCAACTAGTTTAATTAATTAATCAAAGTCCATTAAAAACTTTAATTATTTAGTATGTTGGACTTGTACTCCTACAAGCCCATTAAACATACTTTCCACTATATTTAATTTAATATTTAATAAACTCAACCTTTGAGCTTAATATATTAAATATATTATAAATTCAACATTTGAATTTAATATTTAAATTATAAATTCAACTACATGAATTTTATCACCTCCAAAATTTAATATTTAATAAACCCAACTTTTGAGTTTAATAAATTAAATTATCAAATTTTATAAATTCAACTCCTTGAATTTATTCTCTCCAAATTTCATAAATTCAACTTCTTGAATTTATTCTCTCAACGGGAACAAACGATCCAGTGCTTGTGTGACCTTCAATGGTTCAGAGATACAGCTAGCCGTGGGTTCACAACTTTTTGTGATTCAGAATAACATTTATTCTTATTCGGGCTTACCCTAGTTAGCCCCATTCTTTTCATCAACACCCTGATCAAGAATGTCAGAACTCATTTTTGATTGCACCCATCGGATCTTGGTAAGAGCGTCTAGTAGCATCGCCCCATGATCCCCTAGGTATCACTGATAGTGCCTGCAAGAACCAGTCGATTATGATTAACGAACAGTACGGTCCCTTCATCTCATATATCCCGATCGAATCTGCAACCATTGGTTCATCGAGTGTTGCATATTAATTCGATAACTATGTGACACATATAATTGTGGCATCACGTGTACTATTTGAAAAACTCCTTCTCCAACGTACATATCATACTCTGGCCAGAGATTCCATGCACTATTATTACTTCAGATCACATATGATATCCACACCCGTAGGTGAACGGTGAATCCCCGACTACAATGCACTGGCTCCTATATGTGTCGTAACTATACCCAACCTCGCCACCTGATGACTCTCCAAGAGCCGGTAAACGAGTCAAAGCACAGCTCAAGCATATAGAGCATCAGTGTTGTCCCGGGTCGTAACGACTAATGGTGTACAATCATAACCACGGACTTATCCTCTCGATGAATGATAACCACTTGGAAAGTCCGAGTGAGGGTTGTTCGGTATAATCATCATATATATATGACTACCCATCTGCATGTTTGGACATCTCCATGCCCTTACCAAGAAACGCAGTACACAACATCAGATATGCTAGTCTCGAGCTCAAGCGACCTTTATCCCTGTTTTAGGCGACTGAATCGACTAGGAACAAATTTAGAATATGCAGTGTTTACAAATGAGTTTCAACATCGAATTACGATTCATTTGTATTAAAGCATAATCAAGGACTTTATCTATGCATCTTGCATGAGTATACAGATAAAGTAAAACGAAACCATNAGCTTACAGGGCATCTACTCTAACAATCGACACGATGATTTTAGCATGAAATCATCAATAACCTTGAATTCTTTATTTTTTCCATTACCGGACTCGCGCATTTGGATTTTCATCATAATCGACACGATGAGATTTATTTTGTTGAATGTTAATATGAATAAAGTCAATCTTGAAATCTACAGGATGTGTTGTGTCTCCAATTAGGTCCAGGTTATTTACTGATCGATAATGTAAATGTCAACGATTGAGCCGAATTAATTATCTCGGATACTCTTAGCCCATGCATGTTCTGCGTTTAGTTTGGGACTAATGAGTTGAGTCATTTCATTATGGGTGTTGGAAGCTAGCGATGGAATATTTAGTTAAAACAGCACATCGATGGAGTAGAAAACAGATCAAGAACGTACGATTTTGCAATAAAACTCCACATTATATAAGCCATATATAAATCTCTTATTAAAAAAGCATTATATATCCGTCATGGATGAACAAGCGTCACTTTATACTCCAGAATAGCATCACCATTTGTAGTGTTCAGGAAATAAGTATTCACCTCGATGAACCCCCTCGCCATCCGAAACCGGCCTCGTCCCCCCACCACCGCCATTTCCCTATGCTTCTCCGTTATCGGATTCCTCGAGAACACACTGATGGAACTCCCTTTAAACTTCCCAGTGGTAAAACCTAAATCAACATACATAACCAAAGTCAAGAACTCGTCTTGGCTTGATGAGAGGTACATCCCACGCGCGTTGCCTATGAGTTTTGACGAGAGCTCGGGGCCTTCGGTGAGAGGATCGTCGATGGCGAAAAGGATTCCAAATGGCACTGGATCGTCCTTGCTCTTCGTGGTATTTGGAGAAGCTATCTGGACTGCGGTGGGGCTTTTACCACTCAAGGTATCGTGTAGGTAAAAATGGAGGTGGGTTGTTTTTTCTTGCAGTGTTGAAAATGGTTGTGTTTTGGAGTAGTATTCGGAATGAACTGACATGGTGAATATGCAGAGTAGCAAAATCCTAGGTAAGATTAAAGCTTTCTCCATTTTTAAGTGTTTTGTGGTGAGATCATTTTGAATTTATATACACACAGTATATTGAGAGCCGATTATGAAAATCTGAAATTCAGATTTTTATACCTTTCCAAGATAACAAAACGAGACAACTATTTATTTTGGCATCTTGGATTTTGATTATGCATTTATTTCAATGGCAGGCCAGGTTTGATTTTACTGATGGAGTATTGTTTAATTCCGTAAACCTCATGAAAGAGTTTTATTTTCACAACTTTTTTAATAACTACCATCAGACTAAAATGTTAATAATGGTAAAAAAAATTATATATAAGTTTCAAAAAATAATAAAATAATTATATTCTGAATTGAATAACTATAACATTTTTTTAAAAAAATATACGAAAAATAAGGGTCGGGTCTTACATTCCGAATTCACCCAAAAGACCAAAGACTAATCATATGGATTATTTTTCTCCTATATAAAGAGAATCATAACATTTGCAAATATGAAATATCTCTCGTCTCTTCTGTCAAATCATATCAAAATTAATGCATTTACGATAAGATTAAAATCACATATATAATCATATACAATCCAAATATTACACTTGATTTGTTAGATATGATAATTGAATGAAAAATAATTGTAGTGATAATTAAAAGGAGATATGGACAATTATTATTGTGTGATCAAGTATATATTTTTTTGAAGTTTTGTTCATGTTATTAATATGGGTAGTGCATGATGTCCTTGTCCAGTCAATACATGACACGTGTGCTGAGTGAATAAATCATGATAATTCATTCAACCGTGATGTATGGATCAGTGATAATGATTCATCACTCAACACATGTTTGCTGAGTGGATGATGATATTAACATGTACTGAGTGGATAATTCATTCAACCGTGATGTATGAATCAGTGATAATGATTCATCACTCAACACATGATTGCTGAGTGGATGATGATATTACACATATGGGTAGCATTTACTAAACCCTTTTTTTTGGTATAAATTTTTAATGTGTGATTAATTTATATTTTTTGTTTTGACCAAAATACTATTTGCCAATTTGTTCAATTTACCTTTTGTATGGGAGTAAGCACATTGTCTCTTCTTTTCCTCGCCTCACCTTCTTTCTCTATTTCTTTCTTTTCTTCCTAAAATTATTGTTTCATCACCTCACTCTCATCCTCAATTTCTTTCTTGTTCTTCCTAAAATCATTCTTAAATATTCAAAATTATTTACACCAATGAGTAGGGGGAAAAAGGGGGAGATGGCTCACAGATTAAATTTACAAAGCATTTTCACATACAAAAGATAAACCATTCCTTCTTCTGTGACGATCTCATCTATTATGTCACTAAATAAATGGAACAAAATAATATTTGTTGAACTTGGTATGATGCATCTTGTAGAAATTAAATATACGAGCAAATAATAAAAGAAATGAAACATAAGAAATTTACGTGGTTCGACAATTTTCCTACGTCCACGAGAAACAGAACAACAATATTTACACTATGGAGAAAATATATAAGAAATTCTTCACTCACTCAAGATTTTCAGATCCCAACTCTACAAAAAGAAGCTCTCAGTTTCTCTCAAGAATCCCTACAAATTGCTTATTATGTTTCTCACTTTAAGATGCCCTTCAAGATAATGGATGAAGCTTATTTATAAGAAATTTTGAGATGAAACACGTGGTTCAAAATTCTTCACGTCTTTCAACTAACAACCACATTTATTTTGTCGACCATCAACCATCATATTTATTAATTTTCTCAACCATCAACCAACATATTAATATATGTCAATTAGTCAACAAATCTCCAGCTTTGCATAAATTAATAATATACATAGTTTTTGATTTATTGTGTTCATTCATGTTTCTCAACTCATGCATACTTCAATTAAGTCCAACTTGTGCTTGAACTTGGTGGCTGGAAGTAACTAATTAGTAATCATGTATGTTAGATTATTTACTGTGGGTATTTTCTCCATTCTAATTGTTCTTTGAGAAACCATATCTTTTATGAAATGCATTATGGTATTGATATGTTTCGCCCTTTCATGATACACATGATTTTTCGTCAAATGAATTGCACTCCTTGAAGCCAAATAGCCTCTTTCACAGCTCCTGCTGCTGCGATGTACTATGCCTCGGTGGTTGACAAAGAAACAATAGTCTGCAAGTTTCTTTCCAATTGATTATAAATCCGCACACATACCCAGTTAACAATTTTCTTCTATCAAGATCTCCATAAAAATCTGAGACGACAAATTCAATAATACTTCCATCATTGTTAGAATTTTTATAAGTCAATTTAACATCAACAGTTCCTCTCAAATATCGAAGAATCCATTTGATTGGTTGCCAATGTGCTTTTCCAAATTCTTCATGTACTTGCTTACAACACTGAAATCTTGAGAAATATATAATATAGTACATATCATGGCATACAGAGGCTCCCAACTGCATTTGCATAAGTGACACGAGATATTTGCTCCACCTCTTCTGTAATGGAATTGTCACAGGCTTCGCATTTTGCATGTCAAAACGTTCAAGTACCTTTTCAATGTACTTTTGTGAAAGAAATTTTATGACTTCTTTTCTCTCTCGGTAGATCTTCGTTCCCAAAATTTTCTTAGCAGCTCCCAACTCCTTCATCTCAAACTCTGTATTAAGTGTGCCTTTAGTCTTTCAATTTCTGACATATTTTGGCAAGCAATCAACATATAAGAATAGATAGATGAATAGGCCATAATCAAGTTTCTTAATGTATACGTAGCTATCATACTCGCTCCTTATGTAATGATTTGCATGCATAAAAACATCAAACCATTTGTACCATTGTCTTGGGATTGTTTCAAGCCATATAAAGATTTCTTCAATTGACACACATGGTTTTCTTTGCCTGGAACCTCAATCCTTCGTGTTGTTTCATGTAGATTTATTCTTCCAGTTCACCATGTAGAAAAGCTGTTTTGACATCTAGTTTCTCAAGTTCCAAGTGAAAATGAGCAATGATCACAAGAAGTTTACAGATTGAACTGTGTTTTACCACCGGAGAGAATACTTCGTTGTAGTCAATCCCTTCTCTCGGTGTAAAACATTTTTCCACAAGTCTTGCTTTGAATCTTGCATCTTCTACAACAGGAAATCTTTCTTTTATTTTGAAGATCCATTTACTTCTAACAACCTTTTGATTCTTCTATCTTTCATTACTATCCCAAATATGATTCTTGTCAAGTAATTCATTCTCATCAATCATTGCTTTGATCCATTCAGCAGATTCCTTGCCAGCAATTACCTCTTGATATGTTTGTGGTTCATCAAGAGTAATGCTTTCAATAACACTTAGTGCATAAGAGACTAAATCAGTATAATAACTATATCTTTGAGGAGATTTTCCATATGTCTCTAGCCAGCTGAAAATCCAGCAGATTATTATATTCCGGAAGTTCTTGCACGTTTTAATCTTGATCTTTTGAGGGTTCTGTTGTAGATTCCACCTCAAGCTCCACCTTCTTCAAGATATCAATATTTTCTTTTTCAGATGTCAATTCATTTTGTACTTTAAGCATTCCAGGTTCATCGAAAATTATGTCTCTACTAATTATGTATTTTCTTGCATCAATGTTCCACAACTTGTACCATTTCACATCTTCAGGATATCCAAGAAAAATATATCTTTTGTTCTTGGTTCAAGCTTGTCTTCATTTACGTGAGCATAATTAAGTTGGACAGCCAAATATCTTCAAGCTTGTCTTCTTTTATTATGTATTTTCTTGCATCAATGTTCCACAACTTGAACCATGTCTTCATTGTTAAATATGTACATTTGTTCACCAAGTAGCAAGCTGTATTTACAGCTCCAGCCCAAAACCATTTTGTTATACCAACATTCGAGAGCATGCATCATGTTCTTTCTATCATAATTTTGTTCACCCGTTCTGCAAGACCATTTTGTTGTGGAGTGTGTCTCAAAGTATGGTGTCTCACGATCTCATGATCCTTGTAGAAATTATCAAATTCTTCTCACATAATTCCAAACTATTGTCAGTTTTCAGACGTTTAATTTCATTTCCAATCTGCTATTCAACTAGTGCTTTCCATTGTTTGAATTTCATGAAGACTTCATTTTTATGTTTCAGGATGTATATCCAAAACTTCCTTTAGTAGTTATCAATGAAGGTTAACATGTATCTGCCACATCCGAGAGAAGGAATTCGAAAAAGACCCCATAGATAAGAGTGGATGTAATCTAATGTGCCCTTAGTCCGATGTACTGTTGTGTTAAACTTCACTCGACACTATTTTTCGAATATACAGTTTTCACAAAAGTCTAATTTTCCGGTATTTTTGCCACAAAGCAGTTTTTGCTTACTTAGTTCTACCACACCTTTTTCATTGATATGCCCAAGACATATATACCATAATTTTGTAATATTAGAATCAAACATTGATGAAACATCAACAAATCTAGTAATTGTGCTTCCCTCCGGTATATAGATTCCATTGGATTTCTTGCTTTTCATAATACTTAGTGCGTCTATTGAAACCTTTATGTCTCACAATCTCATTTGAAAGTATACCCAAATTGCTCGAGCGTACCCAAGGATATCGGGTTTTTCTTCAACTCTGGAACATGTCTGACATATGTCACAGTCTTCAAAATTATGTTGAACATTTTGATCTTTATTGTGCCTTTATCAACAACTTTACAGATTTCTGTTCACCTAAAAGGACTTTTTCCTTCATCCAATGATTGATAGGTTGCAAACAAGTCCTTATGGGGACATATGTGATATGAGAAACCTGAATCAAGTATCAATTCATCTCTTGAGTAATGTTCTAGAACTGTAAAAACATCTTCATTGTCATTTTTTATTGCTGCATTTCCAGAATCATAGTCATTCTCCTTTCCAATTCCTTTGTGTTCTCTTCTAAGATGTCCTTCTTTATTACATTGGTAGCACTTGAAGGTTATAGGTCTTAATTTAGATTTAGACCTAGACTTGCTCCTCCACGATCTTAATTTCATGTTTCTGTTCTCTTTTTTACAGAAAAACTTTCTACTAATCCATTATTTTAATTTTCCTATACTTTTTTATTCAACTCATTAGAATTTAAAGCAAATTTAACCTCTTTCATAGTAAGAGTTTCACGTTCATACATCATAGTATCAATGAAGTTTTCATAGGAGTTTGGCAAGGAGCATAGCAGAATAATGGTTTGATGTTCGTCTTCGATTTTAACATCTATACTTTTTAGATCAAGTGTAATTTTGTTAAAATCGTCGAGATGTTCTTTGATGGGCTTTCCTTATGAATTTGAAGATGTATAATATTTTCTTCAAATACAGTCGATTGGTGAGTGACTTTGTCATATACCATTTTTCTATTTTCGACCATAATTTTGTTGTAATATATTATTCGGCTACTTTTTGTAGAACATCATGAGCTAATCACAAAAATATTTCATAGTGTGCTTTATCCATTATCTCATTCTTCTCAACCGCGGACATAGATTCCGACAGCTTTTCTCTACCTTCCAAGGCTTTCGGTAAACCTTGATGAACTAGTAAAGCTTTCATTTTCACCCGCCATAAGGTAAAATCATTTGCTCTATTAAATTTTTGTAAAGCTTTCATTTTTACTCACCATAAGGTAAAATCATTTGCTCCGTTAAATTTTTCCACTTCGGACTTTGTACTTGTCATAGTTCCAACAATACCTTAAACAAGTTCAAGATCAACCCTACTTTGGTCAATATTCTCAAGAATACATTTTCTGATGTGGAAGATCAGTCAAATATGCAATCACTTAGCATATTTTGAAATTCAAGAGAAAATTACAACCAAAAGCTCTGATATCAGTTTGTTGAACTTGGTGTGATGCATCTTGTAAAAAATTATATATGCAAACACATAATGAAAGATATGATATACAAGAAATTTACGTGATTCGGAAATTTACCTATGTCTACGGAAAAGAAAACAACAATTTTTATACTATGGAGAAAATATAACAAGAAACTCGTGACTCACTCAAGATTTTCATAACACTTAGTTATGTTCTACATAAGTTAGGCATATTCGAGTTGGGTAAGTGTATAAATAAGTTAACACATTGAGTGAATTTGTTTGATGAAGTAAAATATTGACATGTTGAGCTTGGTTAGGCAAGCCAAGCCAATTCGAGTTGACTAATCGTTGGACACGTGGGGATCTTGTTCAGAAGGTTTAGAATGATTGCAATTCTAGTTTTGACACTTGGTAGAATTCCGAAATATGTGATAGATGGACAGTGTGCATGCAAGGAGCAGAAACTCTTGTCAAACATGAAGTTAGCATGGTAGTTACACTTATCACCATTCAGACAAGACAAGTGTCCCAAGCAGTTGGTACCTTAATTATTGCATTGTATTTAGTTTATAGTCATTTCCATGAGTTGCACAAGGGCATGATTCACTAGTGTGAGCCTTTGTTGCGTGAAAACCTTGGCTTCCTATTGTATTATGATTCGGATGAATGCTAAGATTGGGCATTATCCATAAATTTTGCTTACTTTCTGCAAGTGCTTGGGGGTTTGTTTGGCTCTTTGAGATTGATAATCCACTAAATACTTAAACACAAGTGAACGAGAATTGGCTGATTGAATCAGTGTATTGATTCAAGCCTCACAAGGGCGATAAACTCGAAAAAAAAGTTGATGTGTGTTAGCCCCTGTGACAATCAGTGTACTTGTTCCTTTGTTGAGACATACACAATTAGCAATAAATCCAAAGTTTAGAGAAGAATTCAGATGAGAAGTTAAAAAAGAGTCGTCATAATTTAATTTTGATATGAAATCTAAATAAGAAGTTGCTTATTTATTTATATATAAACATTCAAAAAAAACACACATATATATCAAACGATAAGAAGTTATATTTATAATTTTTATTATGACGTCACTAAGTCATATAACTATTTAGTTTAATAATAAATTAGACATTATTTCACATTTTTTATTTTTTTTATTATCGATCAATTCACGATTTTAGTCCATTAACTTGTATTTTTTTCAGTTTCAATATTTTTTCTCCTTGAAATCCGTCACCTAAAAAATTTCTGGTGACACATGAATATTTTTAACATCATGTAAGATTTTTCGGCGTCACGTCAGCATTCCCATGAAAAAGACTATTGATAATTAAAAAAATTGAATTAATATAATGAAAGTATTTGTTTAACATAAAAGTACAAAAATATTAGGATTGTGTGCATCAGATTTTAGGTATTCTGTGCAAGTGTTGTAAAACCTATTCACAACATGCAACAAAATATATATTAATTAAACACACAAATAAACTTTAATGAATAAAATAAGACCGAATAAATCACGCAGAAATATAAAAACTTATGCAATGTCTCATGGCAAAATGTTTCACTAGAAAACCTTTTAATTTACAAAAATCAATACTAATGAACAAATAAAAACTAACTTCCTTGACTAGTGAGAGAATAATGTGCGTCTAAACATATATCAAACCATATAACCAAAAACTACGGATGAAACAAACGCGAAGTCAAAGTTCTTAAATAAACGTCGCACTAATCAAAACAGTGATTAGATGTTGTCATTAAATGTTCTCAACACTTCACGACATCACTTCAATACGTCTTATCTTAAGCTCTTTATTAATTCACCGACGTAATTCTTTGCTCTTCCTGCGGCATTTCACTGCTCTCATTCAACTAAAAAGAACCACACCCGAGCAGTAGCAATGATCTCTTATTTATAGAATTCATTTTCCCTAGACTTTATCCTTGTATAGAGTCCTATACACATGAGAAAACAAGAATTTCATTAGGAAATAAACTCTTTCGAACAATAGTATATTATCTAGATATCTTATCATAAATATCGATAATATCACGATATTATTGAAAAAAAGCCTATCCCCATTTGAATATACGTTCAAAAAAAAATTGTGTAAGTGAGTCGATCCACTTATTTTTTATTTTTTAAAATTAATGAGTTTGGGCTCTAACTTTCATTTTTTGTATGTTGACTAATTTGAAAGATAAATCATTTTTTATTTTTTTCATAGGAAAAAATTTTGAATTTGTGTAAAATTTTCGAAAGACAAATTTCTTAAATAATTTTAAAATAAAGATTTTTTTTAAATCGTTGATCGTCTCAAATTCATTAATTTAAAAAATTAAAAAATTAAGTAGATTAACATATGAAGGATCGTATGCTGGGCACCAAGGGTGCTTCAAACACAATATTCTCCATGAGCTGCAGTAGCTCGTGTTCTAAGAATGTGTACATCGATGAATTAGATCGAGTTTGGTTTTCAAACCAAGCGAAAGGCACTCGAAATAATCTTTCGTTAAGAAAACCGATATATTTTATATCATGTGCAACTGAATAATTGAAGATCACATGGGATCAGTTCTGGCGTCTATCTGTTCAATTATGGACAGAACTGAACTGATATCAGCTGAACTGATAAAATCAGTTAAGAAAAAAACGAGCAGTTAAACAGATAAATGACACAAGTATGTTTATGGATGTTCGGAGACTTCAACTGCTCCTACGTCACCCCTTCTACCTCCTCGGGTAGGATCCACTAGAAGACTTTGATTTATACAATTATTTGTACAAACCCATCCAGCTTAGGACTTACCTACTTCCTAACTGAACTCCTAGTCTAGACTGAAGGCAGCACCTTCCAGCCAACACTTCTTTAACGTCTATGTGTCAAAGACTACATACACAAGTTTAATGTCTTTGTGCAAGACTGTAATCTGGGTGGTGGTGTGTGTGTGTGTGAGAACTGAACAATGATAACAACCAGAAGGTGTTCTCACATACTGAGAGAAATGAAGCTTCTAATCTAAGATGATATATCTAAGGAGTATTCCCTCGACTGGGCAAAATGCTTCTTGAAAGTTGATAAGCAATATGAGTGCCCACTCTCTTTTTCTTTCACACTTCTGTTCTTTTTACTCTCTATTGTATCGAGTCTTCACTGATCTTCTATTTATAGGTGAGAAGTTTTGAACGTACAGTGAGACTTAATTATTGTATCTGTTGCATTTGAGTTTGTTCCTTGAGATCTACGTTGTACTGCCCGACAACCCTTCTGGAACATTTGGCTTTGAGCGTTTGAAACAACGTTCATTATTGTCCTTTGACTGTACAAAAGCTTTTGTACATTTGTGCACAGCTGAATTCTATTAAGTAAGCTTGTCGTGATCTGCAACTGATTGCTCCTAACCGATGTTCTGAACTGGTCAGTTGTACTGGTCTTGTTCTGATGAGATGAAATCAGTTGGCTCGTCAGCTGAACTGATTTAATTGGTTCAGTCTAACTGGTCAGCTGAGATCTTCATCAGTTGAACTCTTTATCAGCTGGCCGGACTTCTGAAGTTCTTCTGCTGAACTGCCTATCAGCTGGACATTCAGTTGAACTGTTTTAAGATGCATCAGTTGAACTGGTTCAGTTCATGTGATCAGTTGGTTCTTTCAGTTAGCATCATTGACAGCTTCAGTTTTGGCTCATAACTGATTATTTCAGTTTCAGCTTTCTGCGCACTTAGGTATATTTATTAGTAACAAATTAACAAGTTTTGTTAACATCAAAATCAAGTAAATATTACGAACGTGAAATGTTCCAATAACATATATACACAACTTCTTTTATTTTTTTAAAAAACTAAGTCAACATATATTTAAATAAATAAAATATTTTGTTTTAAAAAATAGGAAGAATAAAAATTCAAAAAATTTTCTTATGAAAGTTCACGAATTTTCATATTTCAAATATTATTATTATTTTTTATTATTCATATTACTATTAATAATAAAATAAAAAAATAAGTGAATGAATACACATATACATTTTTTTCGAAAATTAAACCAACACATATTTAAAAAAAAAAGTTAATTTTTTTAAAAAAAAGTTAATTTTTTTAAAGATAAATTAATTAATATTTTACGAATAGAGAATATTTGAAAAATAAATTGGTTGACTTACTTTTTATTTAAAGTGATATATTTTTCGAATTATTGAACTGAAAAACCAAAAGAGCTGTCATTCCTCTCTACTTTCTCATCGCAAGATAACCAGAATATCATCATTTTTGGTAAAATCAAGTCCGCTACGGGCCCCTTCAAACTCTAACGGAGGTTGCATGGAACGGACCTGAGTTTCAACTTCTTTTTTTTTTTTTTTCNAATAATAAAAAAATATAAATAAATAAATAAAAACACAGTGTATGCTCCTTGTATGGCAGCTTGGATGCTGCTATTAGTGACGGACACTACAAAATATAATGCAGCATCCGTCATTATTGTGGTGTTTTGTTTTAATTTTGCAAAATTTCACCATCTAACTAATTTTTGAAATTAATTTTTTTTAAAAAAAATTAAAATTTTAAAAACCCCGTATTTGGTTGGTGTGAAACGGATAATAATGAAAATAATAATAAATAATTGATTACGTAAATTCCAAAAAGAAAAAGAATATATATTACAAAAAATGGTGCGAGACCGTTTGTGAATCAAATCAACCACTCCACAGAATGTTCCACTTTAGTTTGATTATTAAATAACTACTTTTAATTTTATAAAAATATCATAAAACATTGAGAAATTATATCCCATCTATAACTATCATATGATAATAAATATTTTTTCCCTTTGACTATACTTAATTATCATATTAATTATAACATAAAAAAGTAAACGTGAGATAGTTTTACGAATTTCAATATAATTTTTAAATATTTTGCCAAAAATTATTATATATTTATGTACATGTGACAACAGGCACTAATATAAATTATTTGTCAATTAGGGAGTATAAAAAAAGTATATGTTTTCCCTCGACAAGATTGCTTCTTGTCAAATAAAAAATTAAGAAATTGGGACCCAATTCCTAATTATTAATATATTTATCATGCGTCCGAGCATCCGGTCGAGGGGCCGACACTGTTTGGCCTCATTCAAAATAGTCGAGAAAATAAATCAAAATATTATAACAGACATTGATGTAAACACATTTCTTTATTATAAAACTTACCTGATATTTGTAAACAATTCCTTGGATACTCACTCATTAGCAAGAAAATCTGCTGTAAGTGAGATTTGAACACCGATGGTTCAGAGATAATAAAAATTGATGTACATAACGAAAACACCAGTTTACACCCCAACGACGGCGCGTTCATCGGACATAATACTTTTTGGCCAAATTCAGAAATCAAAATCCGAAAATGTAAATGTAGAGGTGAAAACTAATGTTTATTTGAAAGCATCGGGGACAGAAACTAAAACTCGATCAGGAAAAGAAAAACATCAGAAAATTAAGTTAAGATCGATATCAGATCTCAACATAACACAACACCCAGAGGTACAATCTACTAAAGTTGACCGCAGTCAGCGATCACCACAGGCTTCGAAGTCCTGCCCCCACCGGATCCGACCTTCTCGATCGCCTTCACGACGTCGTATCCTTCGACGACCTGCCCGAACACCACGTGCTTCCCATCGAGCCACGAGGTCTTCTCAGTGCAGATGAAGAACTGCGAACCGTTGGTCCCAGGTCCAGCATTCGCCATTGACAGAATACCTGGTCCAGTGTGCTTCTTCACGAAGTTCTCATCGGCGAACTTCGATCCGTAGATCGACTCACCTCCCGTGCCGTTTCCGGCGGTGAAATCGCCTCCCTGACACATGAAGCTAGGGATCACGCGGTGGAAACACGAACCTTTGTAGTGGAGTGGCTTTCCGGATTTCCCAACGCCTTTCTCACCGGTGCAGAGCGCACGGAAGTTCTCGGCCGTCTTAGGGACGACGTCAGCGTAGAGCTCCATCACGATCCGGCCGGCAGGTTGGCCGCCTACGGTCATATCGAAGAAAACTCTAGGGTTTACCATTTGTACGGATTACGATTTATTGCAAATATCCTTCTGATAGTCAAGTCCGGCGGCAGAGGGGGACGGAGTTTAAATAGGAGGGTTATTCTCTGGAGGGATGATCTTGGCCGTTGAAAGCGGACGCGTGCCATACATCCCAAGAGGGGTATGTTTGGTAATGGCAGTGAAAAGTAACTGGGGTTGGATTTAAGCTGCACTGTAGTTAAGTCATGCAATTGAGCATATGCGTATAATATTCGCCCGCGGTGGAGAATCAGAACCCCACACATTTTTCCAATTATTATTTAACAACTTATTAAATCAACCGTTTAAATATTATTTAACAATTACTATATTCTAATTCAGAATTATTTAACAATTACTATATTCTAATTCAGAAAAGTAATGTTTATAATTATACATATAAAATAATATAACAACATTTTATTTAGATTTTCATGTTTTTCAATTCACGACTCATTTCATCATTTGATTGATGCTGATGTAGTGCAAGAGAGAGAAGCAATTTGTTAGTTTTGAGCTTTTAAAATGCATGCATAATGAGTGATTTACATCGAATCAAGTAATAGTACCTCGCGCCTTTGTATGTTTTCCTCCATGGCTCCATCCAAAGGCAAAAAAGAAACACAGAATCCCAACCATGATAAGTTATATATTCTCCCAATTAAGGTTCATGAATTTTACAACAAGACATGATTAAATAATTCTAGCTCTGGATAGACAAATGATACTATTTGCTTCAAATCTTGTAACGACTCTTTAAGGAACTGCAAATTCGATCGAGCAGGTGAAGGATTAATTAGACCTAAAAAGAAATGCATGGAAAGGAGTTAATCAGCATTAACTGAAGTTCCTTGAGAAGGTCTCAACATGCCCTAATACCCCATATATATTTGTATGGCACAATATATTCTAAGTGCAATTGCCATGACGGTTATTTCCAACATTCAGCTACATGTATTCTGTATTTCTCGTGTGAGAGTGGCTTCATTGTGCTGGCTGCGCTTAGTTCAGTTACGGTTGAAATCCCTTGATCCTGTCGGAAAATATCAATTGGGATAAAAAAAATTCACAGAAAGCAAAAAGTAAGATTAATATATATTTTTTTTAAACAATATATGTCCACGCACATCTTGACAAATATTAATGCAATTTCTTTATCCAAGGAACGACTGAAAAGGCAAAAGAGAGCCATATTTACCTGCAGGCCGTACGTGCAAGATATCGGGCATTGATAGCTCTGGAAAATGTGCAAGCTAGGTCGACAAAACCGACCACATGCGCCATTCTTGAAGCACTTTCAGCTTGTATGCATTGAAACTTCAAAAGAAGAAATGCAATCTTATATATTTCAATTGCAATCAAGTCGGAGAAGTGAGTCTGGGGAGCTATGTTAGCTAGCGTTGTCATTAGACTGATCTCTAACCACTGAAGTAGTGCTGGAAGACAACGAAGAAAATTTATAATTTAACTCGCAACCTAGAGCAGACCGAGCAAACCAGCCATTTCTGCTGTTAATAGATGTTGGCTCATTGTACCACTCGAACTCTTCTTTGAGCACAGGGTAGCACAATAAAGGGGAATTCTCCTTGCTGATTCTCTAGGTCGCTGAGTTGCCCGGCTATTAATCGGGACTCAATGTCTTTCAAGGCTTTGTTCCAAGAATTCCATTGTCTTGCTAAGACGCAGACAAGAGTTGTGGTATTTTGGGTTTCCTCAAGCTCATGTAAAGAAATATTAGATTTCAAAGCACGAGCCCTTTTCTTTTCATGACCTTCAAATGGAAAATCCGGTGCACTTAGGTAACACAAAAGTAGAGGAGCTTTCTCTACCAATATGGAAGATGACACATAATCCACAATACTAGCAGAAATACTTTCTAAAGACTCAATTATTGATGCAAGCACAGCCAGGCTGAGTCCCCAAGCCGGCTGAGGCTTTTCAGTTCTCTCGGAGATGTTGGAGAAGCTTGTATCACATTGAACCACGGGGAAAGGCGCACCTCCATAACAGTCGAACAATAGCATTCTTAAAGATGCAAGAACACCAGCATTTACAAGCATCTCAGCACCCTCTCTCACACGTGCAAAGTTCAAAAGAAATTTCAGTATTACGGAAACTGTTTTGGAAGAGGTTATATCTCGAAGCTTCCGAACAATATGTTGCAGAGGAAAATGTTTCTGCATGATGGGAAACCAAGTAGCAGGAATCAAGAAACTTCTCAACATAAAATCAATAGCAGTCAAGGAAAAGGTACAATGATCCGTGTGTTCAATGCAGTCGCAAACAACAGGCAATAATCCCAAACTTGCATTAGATGCCTCAGGAGAGACTTCCACAGGTTCCGAATGCAAATCCTTGAAACTCAACTCAACAGAACTAAGGATCAACATAAGAAAAAATTTCTTAGCTGTCATGACACCAACTGACTTCCTATAGCTGCACAACTCTTTGAGACCATAACCTGAGGTTTTTACAATGACAACAAAAGCAGATCGAGAAAAATCATTACTTGTGGATTTTGTGAGGAGTAGAAGTGGTTCTGCTTGAGCAGTAAGGATATTAAGAGCGTCTTCATTAATGTCAGGAACATCAGTCAAAGATTCCAGCATGGTATGAAGACATTTGCATATATGATCGATACATGACAAAACTAGTTGCTCAGACATTGCTAGCTGGGTAAAATTTTCAACCTTGGTGAACTGCGACATAGGGAAATTTTCCAAGTCAAACGTTCAGAAAACCAAAAGCAAATATGTTTTACAAAATCATTAAAAGAAATAACAAGAAATCAAGAACTCACATTGTCTCCATGGATATAGAACAGGGAAATTATCCCTATCAAAGCTAAAAGCTTAGAAATGTGAACGCAGTATCATTAAATTCACACGTTGCCAGCAAAGGATCGCAGTTTCTGCAACTTCTTTAGTTTCTAGCCATGCTAACAGATCCCACATTTCTAATCCCAAATCTGATCTGAGGCGGACAAAATCATAAAGGTAGACACCATTACTGTCTGCAAAAATATCATTTTCTTTCCTACATCTATAGGTATTAAAGAATTTTCAGCAAAAACTGTGGCGCGCGCCCTTCAATCTCTCCTTTAACATGGTAAAATAGATTGCTGAATATTAAAAAATCCAATTCTTGTCCTTCACTGAAATTCCAAAGAGAAAAGATAAGAAGCTTAAGCGAGTAACTCTCTTATGGAGTACTGACTCAAAACAGCATTACCGACCAAGGATAATCTGAGAGACCATTCTGTTCATTTTAAGCTGCAAAAGAATTGAGTTGGCTCAAAATTTTAAAAATACAACAGCACTTTTTGGAATACAAGAAACAAACGATAGCCTCAAATGGCAACGTGTGAATTAAGCATCATTCCCAATAAACTATAAGTCGACTCTCCACTACAAAAAAAATTGGTCTTAGCGACGAAAAAAACTGTCGTTAATGTAATTAGACAACCCTCAAAACAATTATCTGTATTTTTTAATGAGACAAACTTAGCTACTTGTACCTAGAAAGTCTTTCTGTAAATTAATCTACCCAATTTTTTTCCGCAACCTTGTGCTAATGTTGGGTAATCATCAGATACAATAATGTTATTTCAAGTCAATTTCAAACTAGCTATGAGACTTATGACAGTCATGAAAGTATCTAATACTGCTACACCTGAGAACAAATCGTAGCTTTTCAAAAGATACAGGTTGATTAAGTGTAGGCACCCTATATAACCGAAACCAATCATCCAAAAAACATAGAAATATATTCTGTCAGATTGTGTAGATATCATCTAATTTGATTTAATTTTGTATTGTGGAAACATAAATCTTGTTGATTATGTATAGAATGAGATATAAAATTCATCTTATTTCTGTCAAAAAAATATAAGCTAAACTTAAGTAAATCATAAATAACAATCTTTACTAAAAGGAAAAAAGATCCTTATAGGATCTGCCCATAAGGGCAGCCACATAATTTCACACTCCCCCTCAAGCTGTAAGATATATGTTGATCATTCCTAGCTTGGAAGCAAGGTTCTCTTGGAAGAGCCTTCGTGAGAATGTTTGTTGTTTGCTATCCAATTGGTGTATAAACCAACTTAATGATTCCTTCCTCGATTTTCTCTTTGATAAAATGTCGATCAATCTCCGTGTGTTTTATTCTATCACGTTGAACGAGATTTTTGCAATATTGATAGCAGATTGATTATCACATAACAATCTTATGAAGCCTTCATAAAGAATCTTCAACTCATTTAGAAGTCTTTTCAACCACATCCCTTCACAAATTTCATTAGCCA
Source organism: Primulina huaijiensis (assembly GCF_012295235.1). Lineage (NCBI taxonomy): Eukaryota > Viridiplantae > Streptophyta > Magnoliopsida > Lamiales > Gesneriaceae > Primulina > Primulina huaijiensis. Next base: position 20,293,145 of record NC_133319.1, read on the forward strand.
AAGCTCTAAACTTGGCTTTGGCACTACTTCTTGCCACAACTGGTTGTTTTGTACTCCTCCAAGTAACTATATTACCCCACACATAGGTACAATACCCAGATGTCAATCTTCGATTGTTTAGAGAACCTGCCCAATAAGCATCTGAAAATATCTCCAGAGTTTTGTTGTTTCCCTTCTTGAAGTACAATCCTTTTCCTGGAGTTATCTTTAGGTATCTAAGGATACAATAAGTTGCAACAAGATGTTCTTCTGTAGGATCATTCATAAACTGACTTGCTACACTTACTGAAAATCCAATGTCAGGTCTGGTGTGGGATAGATAAATGAGTTTGCCCACGAGGCGTTGGTATCTCTTTTCGTCAACAGGAGCACAATCCATTTTCATCCCAATTTTGCAAGTTGGATCCATTGGTGTGTTTGTGGGTTTACAGTCAAGCATACCCATTTCTTTGAGAAGATCTAAAATTCTTTTTCTGAGAAACTGGCATGCCTTTACTTGTTCGAGCAATTTCCATGCCAATGAAGTACTTCAGTGCTCCAAGGTCTTTGATTTCGAATTCCCTTGAAGGAAGAGACTTGACTTGCTTCATTTCTTTGACATTATCACCTGTAAGCACAATGTCAACATACTGTGAGGATAATAATTAACCCATCAGCATAATGTTTGAAGAAAAGAGTACGATCAAAATGGCTTTGAGTAAACTATTTTTCTCAATAACTTTGGTGAATCAATCAAACCAAGCTCTCGGGGATTGTTTGAGACCATATAATGTTTTCCTCAGTTTACAAACTTTGCTGGCATTATTCTTGTTTTCAAATCCTGGTGGAATCTCCATACACACTTCCTCTTCAAGATGTCCATTTAGAAACGCAATTTTGACATCAAGTTGAAGAAGTGGCCATTCAAAGTTTGGAGCTAATGATAGAAGGACTCTGATGGCATTCAGTTTTGCCACCGGAGCGAAGGTTTCTTGATAATCTACACAATATGTCTGCGTAAAACCCTTGGCTACATGTCTTGTTTTGTATCGATATATACTTGCACCTGCCTTGTTTTTAATTGTGAAGATCCATTTACACCCCACTTGGTGTTTTCCTTCTGGTAGGTTTGAGAGAGTGTCATTTGTACCATATGGTCAGATTCTTGATTTTGGTTTGGAGGAATTGGCTGCTCTATCTCTTGGTTGGGCTTTGGCCTTCTTGAATAAACTTGGAACAGTGTTTCGGTGGGAGACTTGAGATCTCGTGATGATGGTAAAGTAGAATTAAGCATTTGGTAATGTATAAGAATTAGTTTTGAAATCTCGAAATAACAAAGTAGATGTTGTATCACTCAGTGTTTTACCATGAGGAGAGAGCCAAAATTGATATTCTTCTTGAGAGAGAGATTTTTCCCATGAATATCAGCTTTGGAATAAAGGGCTGATTCTCAAAGAAAGTTACATCCATGTGATACCCTGGAATGTCTCGGGCCATGGAGCCGGGACATGTAGCCGGGTCATGGATAGTGCCCAGATCAGGGAGGGTGATTATTCATGAGATAGTAAAGCTGGTATATTGGAATAGGTCGGCAAGGAAGCCCGGTCCCTGGAGGGCCTGGGATGATGCAGGGACACTCCAACGAATTCAGAAAGGTGCCGGGCCATTAGAGCAACCGTGACATAACCTCCCCAGGACATTATATGTTCGGGCTCTCATGTAGCTTCCGGGAGACTTTCTACTCGGACCACTTCGATATAAATGCTGCATTTAATGGCGCCGACAACGTAGGGTGTGCGCAGCCGACCTATCTCTGACAAGTTACATAAGTAGTTGATAAAATCAGGTGGGCTGGATGTGACTAGTATGAGATTTGACATGTCAGAATAATAGGGTATAATCAGTCGCCCCACTATGATTAATAATCAGCACAAGGAACGAGGTCATCATTGCATCCTCTACTATAAATACCACGTTCTATCTTTACATTATTATCTATTGACACATTAAATACTCTCATTTATTTTTCATTTACTCTCCACTCTCTACACCAATTACACAGCCATCACTTGGTTACATTGGTTTTCTTGTTTGAGTTCCCTACTGACTTAAGCATCGGAGTGGTCACGCCGGACACCCCTCCGGCGCCCATTCACGTGGTTACTTTCTTGTTCGCAGATCTCTCAAGCCGATCAAGGGAGAAGAGAGGTTTTTAGTCCAGACGTCCAACTCATATTTCCCTCGATATATTGATAGCAAACCCGATAGAGTACCCGACCCAACTCACCCTTTTCACCCGGGTTACATCATTGGCACCGTCTGTGTGAACTAGAGTACTAAGACGTTGATATGGCTCCTACCAGAAGAACGAATCAAGACACTTCTCGAATTCAGGAAGAAAATAACGCACATCTTTCTGGTGCAGGTGGCCCGCCACCCACTGGTCCCCGGCCTACTATTAACTTGACACCCGAAGACTTGGCTAAAATTGTATATGATGTTGTGGAGGCATCTTTGGCAAGAAAGCCCCTCGCTAATCATTCTACTCGGCCAGAGCAAGAGCAAGAGCAAGAGCACACGCGAGAGGAGTAGGGGGAAGAAAGAAGAGAGGAGGAGAGAGAGTCAAGTGCAGGATCTATGTCTCCTACTGTGGCAGAGGAGTTGGAGGAATTAAGGAAGAAGGTAAGAGTGTTGGAGGGAAAAGTTGGTTCTAGAAGCAGTGCTCAAATTGTCAAGGGTTGTCCATTTTCCGATATCATTGTCCGGGAACCACTACTCGGGCATTTCAAATCAGCCAAAATTAAGGACTATGATGGGAGCTCTGACCCAGAAGAGCATCTCACTCGCTTTGAAAATATGACCATGTTGCATTCCTATGGATACCATATCAAGTGTAAAGTGTTTTTATCTACCCTGGTCGACTCTGCACAAAGGTGGTTCGAAGGGTTGGCACCACAGAGCATACATTGTTTCGAGGATTTTCAAAAGGCATTTTTGCATCAATTCAGCAGCAGCAAGAAATACAAAAAAACTTCATTTAGCCTTTTTGAAGTAAGGCAGGGCCAAGACGAAACTCTGAGAGCTTACATCAAGCGATTTAATCAAATATCTCTTGAGGTTACCGCGTGTGCTCCAGATACGAAAGTTACAGCTTTTATGCAAGGATTATGGGAGGGAGATTTTTTCCGATCCCTGACCAAGAAACTGCCCGGGAACTTTGAAGATCTCTTGTCCCGGGCGGAAAAATACATCAACATGGAGGAAGCGCAAAATCAAAAAGAGAAGCCTTGAAAAGAACCAGAGGAGACCGGGTTGTCAGACCCGAGGAGAGAGCCCACAAGAAAAATGGTCCTAGACATTTCTCTCATGTACCCTTGAGAATTGCCAGGGATCGAGAAATTCAGGAATGCAGTTCAGACATAGCCCCGCTTCCCAATCCAATGGCGAGGGCACCAAGACCAGAAAAGATAGGGTTTTGCACCCTTCACAAAGAGTGCTCTCACAACACGAATGAGTGTCGAACTTTAAGAAATGAATCCAGTAGGCGGTCTATGCCAGCATCTCATCCCCCCCGAGATAAGTCTAGACAACCACCTTGGTTGTCTCGACGCCCCGGACCTAATATTCCTCAAAAGTCAACAGACACCCCGAGCGGAAGTAAAAGGGAGGAAGCGAGTTCCCGGGAAGAAAGGAGTAGACAAGCAGAGAGGAAGGGCCCTTCCCCGAGCCGAGGAGTAATAAAAATGATTTCGAGAGGGTCCACAGACGGTGATTCCAACCGGGCTCGGAAGGCAAGAAGCAGAAGGGAGTGATTGGAGGTTGATGGGAGTAGGAGAAACGAGCCAGTTATCAGCTTTAGCCCAGAAGACCTCAGGGGAGTTAGTCTACCCCACAATGATGCTCTTGTTATCCAAGCCCGAGTGACTAATTATGATGTATCAAGAGTATTTGTTGACAATGGCAGTTCTGTCAATGTCATCTTTAAAGAAGCACTGGTCCAAATGGATTTGCACGAATATCAGTTAGAAGCGGTTGAGACTGCCCTGTTTGGTTTTGCTGGACATGCCGTGTACCCTAAAGGGGAAATCACCCTGCCACTGACCTTGGGGACCGGGGACTTGAGGAAAACTATGATGATAGTCTTTACAGTGGTGGATGCCCCGTCCTCAGACAACATCATCTTGGAGAGGCCAGCTATGAATGAGATGAGAGCTGTGGCCTCCACTTATAATCAAAAAATTAAATTTCCTGTACGCGGACGGGTCGGAGAAGTCAAGGGAGATCAACCCTCTTCTCGGAAGTGCTATGGGGAGACTGTCCGGGTAGATCAGAAGAAGACGAGAAGGGAGGGGAAGGGAAAGGAGAGTCAAGGGGAGGTGGCCAGAGAAAGAGAAGTACATTTTGTGGTGGAAGAAGAGCAAGAAGTGGTGGAAATTGAGCCGGGAAAGCACGTCCGGGTGGCCTGAGACATCTGCGCGTCCACCCGGTTAAATCTCTTAAATTGTTTAAAAGCTAATGTTAGTGTTTTCGCTTGGTCTCAACAGGAATTAGCCGCGGTCTCACCCCAAGTAGCTGAGCATAAATTAAATATCCTCCCAGGATCCCGGCCTGTGAAACAGAAGAATAGGCACTTCGTCCCTGGGAAAGATAAAGTAATTGAGGAGCAGATGGGAGAACTATTGTGGGCCGGCCACATCAGAGAAGTCCAATTTCCTACTTGGCTATCAAATGTGGTCCTCGTTCCAAAGGTCACGGGAAAGTGGAGAATGTGCGTCGATTTCAGGGACCTGAATAAAGCCTGCCCCAAAGACTCTGATCCACTCCCTCGGATTGAACAGCTGGTGGATTCAACCTCCAGATGCGAGTTATTGAGCTTTCTGGATGCTTATCAGGGGTACCACCAAATCCCCTCGCTCTTGAAGATCAAGATAAAGCCAGTTTTATCACTTCCGGGGGCACCTTCTGCTACGTTGTTATTCCCTTGGATTGAAGAATGCTGGGGCCACGTATCAACGCTTGATGAATCATGTCTTCCAGAAACAGATAGGTCAGAACATTGAAGTATACGTGGACGACATTCTGATCCTGCTTCATTGATGATCTGGCTGAGACCTTCACCACCTTGAAACAATATGGAATAAAGCTCAACCCAGCTAAGTGTGTCTTTGGGGTAAAAGGTGGTAAATTCTGGGTTTCATGGTAACCGATCGGGGAATAGAAGTTAACCCCAAAAAAATTAAAGCAATCCTTGACATGCCTTCCCCTCAATCTGTCCAGGATGTACAAAAACTGACCAGGAGAATTGCAGCCCTGTCACGCTTCATTTCTCGATCTGCTCATCGAAGTTATCCATTTTTCCAAGTTCTAAGAAAAACGCAAAATTTTTTTTGGGATGACAAATGTGAGCAAGCTTTCCAAGATTTGAAGAAGCATTTGGCCGAGTTGCCTGTTTTAGTAAAACCAGAGTCCGGGGAAAAATTATGGATTTATTTGTCTGCCACTGAATATGCTGTTAGCTCGGTGCTCATCCGGGAAGAAGGAGCTGATCAAAAACCAGTATATTATGTCAGTCATGCCCTTCGAGGAGCCGAGTTGAATTACAGTGAAACAGAGAAGATAGCCCTGGCCCTGATGGTAACTGCCCGGAAGCTGAGACCTTATTTCCTCTCTCATCCAATCGTGGTCCTCACTAACTCCCCACTCGGGAGAATCATGACACATGCTGAAATTTCGGGAAGAATGGTTAAATGGACTATAGAGCTCGGGGAATATGATATTGAATACAAACCTCGAACTGTTATAAAATCCCAGGCATTGACATATTTCTTAATAGAGATGATTCAACCAGAGAAAGAGGAAGTATGGAGAGTTTTTATTGATGGTGCATCAAATTTGTCGGGATGTGGAGTCGGTGTGATTCTAATTGCTCCATCAGGAGAGAAGATTAAATTAGCCCTGAGGATCGACTCCCGGGTCACCAATAAAGAAGCGGAATATAAGGTTGTTCTGCAGGATTACAAGCTGCCCGGGAGGTTGGAGCTACCCGGGTCATTATTTATTCTGACTCTCAACTAGTGGCCCAGCAAGTCAAGGGAACTTATGAAGCCAAAAACGAAAAAATGCTCAAATACTTAAAACTCATCACAGCCCGGGCAACAGCTCTAACCCACTGGAGCATTGAACAAATTCCTCGGGAAGAGAATGGGGAGGCTGATACATTGGCCAAATTAGCCGCTTCTATGTTAGATGTAAGTACCCGGGAAGTCCTCTGTTTTACCTGGCTGATGCTCTCCGTTGATGAAGTGCCATCTGCTCGAGAAAATTCATGGATGACCGCTCTTATCGAGTATATATTCCATGGCATGCTGCCAGAAGATCGGGCCCGAGCTGCAAAAATCAAAAGGCAAGCACCCATATTCGTCTTTTTAAATGATGTTTTGTACCAGCGATCATACCAGGGCCAACTTCTCAAATGCTTATCAGAAAATGAAGTGGAATATGTTCTCCGAGAAATACATGAAGGCTGTTGCGGTGAACATCTCGGTGGAACTGCCCTGACTCGGAAAGCTATATAGGCCGGATTCTGGTGGCCCCAAATGAATTCAGATGCTGCTCAACTTGCACAGAAATGTCAGGGATGTCAGTACCATTCTAATTTCCATCATCAACCAGTTGCTGGCATGCAACCAATCTCAGCGTCATGTCCCTTTGATCAGTGGGGCATGGATATTGTGGGCCATTTCCCCGTAGCCCGGGCACAGAAAAAATTTCTCCTTGTGGCTGTGGATTATTTCTCTAAATGGGTAGAAGCCGAGCCATTAGCCAAAATTTCTGAAGAAGAGGTCATGAAATTTCTCTGGAAAAATATTGTTTGAAGATTTGGCATCCCAAAAAGATTGATTTCAGATAACGGGAGGCAATTCCAGGGGAAGAAAATTACATCTTGGTGCCGAGAAATGAAAATAACTCAATCTATTACTTCAGTAGCCTACTCACAAGCCAATGGCCAAACTGAGGTTACTAATAGGATCATTGTACAAGCATTAAAGGCCCGACTTCACGGAAAAGTCAAAGATTGGGTAGAAGAGTTACCAAGTGTATTGTGGGCCTACCAGACTACTCGACGCATATCTACCCGGGAAACACCTTACAGCCTGGTTTATGGTTCAGAAGCTGTTTTGCCTGTTGAAATAGGGCAATCTTCTGCTCGGGTAGAATCTTACTCAAGTGATAATGATCAAGCCCGAGCTATTGAGCTCGATCTGATTAAAGAAAAAAGAGATCGGGCAGCCATCCGAATGGAAGCCTACAGAAGCCGAGTGATGAAATCACATAACAAGAATGTTCGAGCCCGGGACTTCCAGGTTGGTGATTTAGTCATGAAGAAAGTAAAACCAATCGGTGATGTAGGAAACTTAGAAGCACGATGGGAGGGACCTTTCAAATTAATTCAAAGAGTCAGCTCAGGTGCAGCTTATTATTTGGAAGACCCTCAGGGACATGCCCTTAAAAGACCCTGGAATGCTTTTCATTTGAAAAAATATTATGTATGAAGAATTGTATCTATTATTTGTTCTCTTAATAAAGAAATAATTCAGCAATTGATCTACAAAGCCCAAGGACCCGTACCTTGGCCCGGGGACCCGTACCACGGTCATCTACAAAGTCCAGGGACCCGTACCCCGGTCATCTACAAAGTCCAAGGACCCGTACCTTGGCCCGAGGACCCGTACCTCGGTCATCTACTAAGACTAGGGACTCGTACCCTGGCCTAGGGATCCGCACCCCGGTTATCTCCTAGATCTTTGGACTCGCACCCTGATTATCTGTCAAGATCAGTTGGTTACTAAAACTAAAGGATCACACCTCGACTTAAGTATGTTTAAGGTTGATTGAGATCTACAAGGGCATTTGAAGCAAAGTTTTATATTACTTGGAAAATATTATTAAATGCAAAGAAGGTGGAGCAGAACATTTTCATTAACATTGGAAAAAATTTTACAAAATGCCCGGAAGCCCGGGAGTAAAAAAAAAGGGAAAACAAAATATAGAATCCTAGTCTATTCTGGGTCTTTTCTCTCTTCTTCATCCTCATCTTCCGGGACGGCCGCAACAACCTTCTCCAAATCCGAGAAATCCTCTCGGTCTGCTGGGACAAGGCCCGCCTCTTGAAACTGCTCCAGGCACTTGTTGAAGCCCTGCTCGAAGTAAGGGAAGGCTTTGTCAGCCACCATCTTCTTGAGCTCCGGAGACTTCATGAATCGAGCTATTTGTTCCTCCTGAGCAGTCTTTATCAGGCTTACAGCAGCCTGGAAATCTTCAGCCCGGACTCGGGAGGACTCCGCCTCTGCCCTAGCAGTCTTCGCTTCTACCCAGGCCTCCACAAGCTCTGCCTGGACCAGGTCCATTTGCTGTTTCCATCCGGCCCTCTCTCGGGCCAGAACATGCTTATGAAGTTCCTTTACTCGGCCCAGTTCCTCCAGAACTTTTTCATGCATTTCTCGGGCTGAGAAAGCTTGTTGATTTGCCTTTCTGGCTACCCCAACCACCTGCTCCTAAGCAGATATGAGCATCTGCAAGCCCAGCAATCAAAAGAAGGATTAAACCTTGTTGCGTGATAACATAAATAATACATGTTGAGGAAACTTACAGAAAAAGACCGAGCAACCCCCTCGTACAACTTCTGATTGGGGTGAAGTCCCTTGAGGTGATCTATCTCCTCGGGACGAAGAAGGCCTCGCACCATCTTGGTCAGGTTCGAGCTCACATCCTCACCAAAGATATTTGGCAAGTCCAAGGTCACCCCGCCTTGGGAGGTAGGACCAGTGGATGAGCCGGGAAGAGGGTGCTGTTGAGTGGTGGCTCCAATTTCTTCCTCTTCCACTGTCACTACCTCAAAGACAGGCTCAGTCACAGCCTTCCTCTTACGATGGTTAAGAGACGCCAGGTCCTCCTCAGTATGCAGAGAAGTAGCCTCCTCCCAGGTGAGGACCGTCTCTTCCCGGGATTTCGCCTCAGCTTCTGCCCGAGCCCGGCGTTCTTCCTGTTCTTGGGCTTCCCGAGCTCTTTTCTCCGCCCGAGCCTGCTTTTGCTCGGCCTTCTTCTTAGCAGCTGCTTCGAGTAGGCTTGCCTTGATCATTTCTTCCTCAGCTACGTAAAAAAAATAAAAGTTATAAATAAAACAAAAGGGGAAAAAATTCTAAAGCTAGATGGGGAATAATTTACCGGCATGTGACCCAGCTTGGCTAAATTCATCTATCAGCTGATCCATGGGGTATTCAGGCCGGGTTCCGACCCCATAATATACCAAATTATCCCTCCCAATCAACACTGTAGACATGAAGGATTGGCCCTCTATAGCTTCCCAAGCTTGGGTGAAAGGGGGAAAGAATTTGTAGTCTCGGGAGAGCTCAGGTTGCTCGGGAAGGGAAGATAAAAAACCCAGATCGTAGGCTGGAGGGGTCGGGAATTGCAGGAAGAAAAATTTGTTTTTCCATCCCTTCAAAGACGAAGGGATGTCTGTTAAGAATCGGTATTTCATGCTAGCCATAAAAGAAAAAACCCCGTCGTTAAAACGGCAAGAGTAGAAAAAATGGAAGATTGGAGAATTAATTAATAAGTTTTTCATACGGAATAGAATGAAGGTGGCTGCCATAATTCGGAAGGCATTAGGATGAAGGTGATTGATCGGGAGCCCAAAGAACCGGGCAATTCCTTCGAAAAAGTGATGAATTGGGAAACGAAGCCCACTCTTGAGCTGTTTTATGAAGAAAGTTTGGAAGCTCGGAGGAGGTGTGTCTGGGTGGTCGTTTGGCTTGGGAATCAATATTTTGTAAGTGGAAGGGATTGCTCCCAGGGACCTAATTTCATCAGAAGCCCCAGGGCGAAGGTTGGAAGTCACAGTGGAAAACCATAAAGGCCCTGTAACCTTTTCTTTCCCTTTGCCCTGGGTAGTAGTAGGTCGGGAGGAAGAGATTTTGGGTGGTTGTTGGAAAGCAAGTCGGGAAGAAGGGATAGGGATAGCTATGGGGATGTGAACGGAGGTTTCAGAAGGGGTCGGGAAATTATTTTCCGACTGACCCCTAACGTTTTTACCAGAAGTGGAAGATGTAGAGTCAGACATGATGAGAGGGATAAAAAAGAGTGAAGAAACACTTATGAAGTAGAGACGGTGGCGGAGGGCTGCTAACAGAGATCGTCGGAATTGGGATTTGCACGTCAGAAAGCTTGAGAAAAAAATTTGGCAAGGCTTCTCCGACAGTTTGAATTTGCAAGTAATTTTCAGAAAACCAGTGATCTACTATATATAGGGAATGTATTTAATATGCGCCGTTGATCTAGAATGAATCCGACGGATAAGATTGGCATGGGAAATTGTGCGGGATATTTGAAAAGACATGCGCGGCATTCGAGGCGTCGCAATTATTTCCTTCGGAAATCGAAGAGTTTTTCTGACAAGATATAAATCGTAGAGCTCATATCAGCACTAATAATGTGACATCATCCTTATCACCTCGGGAAGACAAAACGACACGGTATTTTCCTGACCAGACACACAAGATTATTCGGGACAGCGAGTATAACTCTAGCCCGACTATTTAAGGAGGGAGTGATGATACCCTGGAATGTCTCGGGCCATGGAGCCGGGACATGTAGCCGGGTCATGGATAGTGCCCGGATCAGGGAGGGTGATTATTCATGAGATAGTAAAGCTGGTATATTGGAATAGGTCGTCAAGGAAGCACGGTCCCTGGAGGGCCCGGGCTCTCATGTAGCTTCCGGGAGACTTTCTACTCGGACCACTTCGATATAAATGCTGTATTTAATGGCGCCGACAACGTAGGGTGTGCGCAGCTGACCTATCTCTGACAAGTAACATAAGTAGTTGATAAATCAGGTGGGCTGGATGTGACTAGTATGAGATTTGACATGTCAGAATAATAGGGTATAATCAGCCGCCCCTCTATAATTAATAATCAGCACAAGGAACGAGGTCATCATTGCATCCTCTACTATAAATATCAGGTTCTATCTTTACATTTATTATCTATTGACACATTAAATACTCTCATTTATTGTTCATTTACTCTCTACTCTCTACACAAATTACACAGCCATCGCTTGGTTACATTGGTTTTCTTGCTTGAGTTCCCTACTGACTTAAGCATCGGAGTGGTCACGCCGAACACCCCTCCGGCGCCCATTCACGTGGTTACTTTCTTGTTCGCAGATCTCTCAAGCCGATCAAGGGAGGAGAGAAGCTTTTAGTCCGGACGTCCAACTCATATTTCCGTCGATATATTGATAGCAAACCCGGTAGAGTACCCGACCCAAGTCACTCCTTTCACCTGGGTTACATCACCATGGTAACGTAAAATTTCTTTGCAATGGGAGAATAACACTTATATCTTCTTTGGTTTGAAGAGTATCCAAGAAATATGCATTTAGTGGCTTTTGGGTCAAGTTTGCTCCGAAGATGTTGAGATACATTAACATATACAGTGCACCCAAATATCTTAGGATGAAGAGTAGATAGGAGTAGGGTATCAGGATAGTTCTTTAAGAGGACTTGATTTGGGGCTTGAAAGTGAATTGGACCCGAGAAGGTATGCGATTGATCAAGTAAATTGCAGTAAGAATGCCAATCCCCAAAAAATGTTTTGGAACATTGGAAGTTAACATAAGAGCTCTGATGACCTCAAGAAGCCTCAAGAAGATGTAGATTTTTCCGTTATCGAACTCGTGATTTGTAGTGATACTATTACGAATTGGAAGTCGTTGTATCTTGGGAGATGATTGTCATATCCCATAAGCACCATTGATAGGCTCATAATAGTTTGTATTTTTATTGTCGTATATCTCGTTGTTACCACTTCCAACGTGCTTAATTGACACATTTTTGTGTGATTTTATTGTAGGTGGAAGTTTTNATGCTTAATTGACACATTTTTATGTGATTTTATTGTAGAAGAAAGTTTTCTACTCTTACGATAAATTTGGGCTAAAAAAGGTGATTTTATATCACAATTAAAGTTGCCGATATGATCTTAGTGGAAGACGTGGAGCAGAAAAATTCAGAAGATGTTTTTGAATAAGGCGTGATCACGCCTTGTGACTACTCTTCGGCTGCCTAGTGAGAGTTGATGAATTTTTATATCAAGGAAGAAATAAAAAAATAGAGTTTTTTCCATAAAAAACTCTATGTTCTTGGAGGATATTTCCTAATATCTTTTAGATTTTAGTTATTAGGTTTTAATTTTTAAATNAATTTTAGATAATTGGGCTTTGATATTATTTGGACCCAATTTTTCCTTCTTTGACTTACACAACTCACGTANACGGCAGGAGAGAAGGAAGATTAACAAGAAAGAACTCTACAATTCCTTCCACCAACACACGTGAAAGAAGAACAAAAAAGGCGCAAGGATTTTCTCCTCAACTCTAGGCTAAGTTTTATTTCTGATTTAAGGGTTGTTTTTACTGTTTAATTTATCACTGTGAGGTATTCGTTCTTAAATTTAATATTCTTTTTATTCCAAGTATTTGTCGATTTATGATTTAATTATATGAATATTGTATATTAATTAATCTGACAATTTAATTCGATATATGATTTTCTAATGCTAACCATGAATTCAGTGATCCGTAATTATCATGAATGCTTGGTACATGAGTAGCATAGATTAGATGTGTTGTGCTATCATAATATATTTAATCTAAANACTTGCAAATATATCACATCCTCCACCAAATGAATGAATTCAAATGNTTTCATAAATCTAAAAGTTGTCGTTAATTAATATGGAACGCTAGCGTGCCCAGTTGGTTATTGATAAGTTTTGACTGGATGCTGGATTCGGTCAATTAATTTAGGAAAACACATGAATTTTAGCGGCTATCCCTATAATTCTAAAGTTAATTGTTTGGAACAACTTGAATAAATTATTTGTTTGCCGATGAACAGTGATATAATTAAATAGTAGAACTCCCTTGAATCAGATCTTTCTCGTATTAAATTTTTCATTTTATTCTAAATGATTAATTATCATTTAAATTTATTATTTTCCTTTCTTGGATAAATTTAGTTTAGTATTTTATTAAATTGATATCCCAAAATCCCTCCTTTATTTGCATTTTACTCGAAAGGAATTATCCCCCGTTCCCTGTGGATTCGACCCTGCTCACTGTTACTAATTTTATTTAGAGAGTAGGAATTTAAGTTTGGTGGCATAACGACAACACACCAAATTTTGGCGCCGTTGCCGGGGAACGGTGCAAGGTTAGTTTTTTTTCGAGTTTTGTTATTGTTATTTTTTTTATGTCTCGTTCTTCTTGCACAGGTGATTAATCAATAAAAGAAGAATTTGAGAATTTTTTGTTGTGAAACACTTCGAGATGTTTCATCGACAAGTATTCACAAGTTTTGTCCAACAAACCGAAGAGACGTTCTACGCAGCATGGGAGAGATTCAATTATTTAGCAACAACATTCATGAATCATGATTTTTCTAACTATGTTCTTATTCGACTTTTTCTTAAAGGTTTAGATACAGTTACACGAAGATGGATATTTAATGGAGCACTAACAACTGGTAGTTCACTACTTAGTCGACGTGAAGACAGTGTCATATATTTGCTAAATGATATGGCCGACTTTGACTACCATCAGTATTGGGATCCTTCGCTGCAGAGTTGGAACCACCAATACACTCCAGAAATTAGCCAATCTGATTTTACATACCAACTTTTCGAGCATCAAGAAGATGAGGGATATAGTCTTGAAATAATCATAAGTCGATTGAATGATATGGTAAACAAGCGTGTGGCATTGAATGAGGAAACTGTTGAGCCTCAGTTTGAAGAAGTTTTGGAAGAAATATCAAACGAAGATGAGACACAAATGAAGTTGAGAGATGAACAAGCTCCCGAGACTATCGATTTGAGCTCATCGATAATATTATCATACATACATATAGGAGATTCTTGTCTTTATCCATTGCCGATTTCAACAGATTTTGTTCTTCAAGAGCCAACGATGATATTCTCATCTCATGCCTATTATTTAAAGTCACGTTTTGTTGAGGAGACGAGCTTACATTGCATACATCAAGCCAAACTTGAGAGCACATGGAACCAAAACCCATATATGGTGTCATATGACATGTACTTTGGGCGTCAGCCGCTCTTTGAATGAGTGCTTTTGAGGGTCAAGCCGACGACTAAAAATCAAGCGCTTTTGGGAGGCAACCCAAATTTTTGTTCTTATTATTTTTAATTTTATTTTTTTTCAAATAGTAAAATTTTTGTTACCTTTGTGTTGAAGATGTCTTCTAACAAGGCGTGATCACACCTTATAAGAATACCACTTCTGCGCAAAATTCAATACTTTGTATATTGATTTTAAGAAGATTCTTGAAACTAAATAAACAAAAAATGGGAATGAAACTCAATATCTTAAATTTAAACTACAAAATGATCAATCATATACCTAAAATTTTATATCATCAAATAGGATAGGCGTTTAAATATAAATGGTCTCAATCCATTTATTGTAAAGTTATATGACTCCTTAAATAGGAGAAGAATATTTCATTATATTCATTGATGACAATTCAAGATATGATATGTATATCTTGCGAAATGAAATATGAAACTTTAGTGACTTCTAATGGACATAAGAATTATGTATCAATTATATACATTGTGTTGTATGTATTCTGACAAATCGTTGTACTATTTGTTGTTTGATTCTAATTGAATTTTGTAAGTTGTGTACACTTAAAACTTCAAATTTACCATCTATTAAATATTGAATTAAGTTTTATAAGTTTTTTCACTTAAAATTCAAATTATGATTGAAATTGAAATAATTGAACTACATCATTTCTCTTTTTCTTTTTCTTTTTTCCTACTTTAATTCTACATGCTAGTTTGGATTTTACAAGCCTGTGCCCTTAAAATCTAAAATATAAACTTTTGAGTTGGATTTTCTAAATTGTGTACTTAAAATTTGAATTTTAGAATTATATTAAAAGTTTGTTTCGAATTATTTAAACAATTGCGCTTAAATCCAGGTTTGCAAGAAATGAATTCTTTGATTTAGATTTATAAGTTTTAAAAATATATTTCACAAAATTAATCGATACCCACACTTTCTGTCTCTCATATTGTCTTCAATATCTTATACACACTTATTTAATTTTTTATTTCTTTAGTCTTTTCATTGTTAAGCCGATTAAGTTACAAATATTTTTTAAATTGCTCATTAGTTTGTAATGAAAACCAACAATTCAAAATTTTATAGATGTTTGACACTTGGGATCGAGATTTCGGATTTCCTTTTGTGCGTTTTAATTTTTAATACATAAAATTAATTGTAATATTTAATTCTAATGAAAAATAATCAAAGAATACAACGCCCTCAAACAGAGCTGAAAAGTTGCTCCACAAAAATTATACAAATAAAATAAAATAAAAATCAACATTCTAAGAATTTGTAAATACAGAAAAATCAAGAGTTCATGCATGTTATCATCATTGATAGAAGAATTTGTTTTTTTTTAATAAATATTATATTTTAAGTAATAATAATTTATTTTTAATATTATTAAGGAGTAATACCTAAGTATATCTATCTCGATTTTACGAAAATATTCTATTTTTATTTAATAAAAAATTTAAAAAAATTAAAACTTATTTTATTAATTTACGTCACCTATAACTTTCATATCTCTTGAGCACTCCGAACAATAATTAATTAAAATAAAATTCATTCTTAAGTTTTTTTATTTTATTACAATATCTAATTTTTACATAAAAATTGAGAGAAAAAATAATTCTTGGGGTCCAAAATATAATTTATTTTTTAAAATTTTATTTTTCTTATTGATAAGATTTTGTTAAATAATTGATTAAGGAGTTGGCAAAAACTTGTTTGAGACGGTCTCACGGGTCGTATTTTGTGAGACAGATATCTTATTTGGGTCATCCATGAAAAAGTATTACTTTTATGCTAAGAGTATTACTTTTTATTGTGAATATCGATAAAGTTAACCCATCATACAGATAAAGATTCGTGAGACCGTCTCACAAGAGACATACTCTTTAGAGTTTTGCCTTTCTAAACTTCTATAGAAATTGACTCTAGATATGATTTGATATGCTTAAGAATATTTATTTATTATAAGCTCTATCTTACCATGATTTATAGCTATCTAATCAAGAAAACAATTTTAAGGAAAAGCACCCCTATAAATATAAGGATCATATGCTATGCACAAAAAAGAAGAGAGAGCGGAGAGAGAGAAAAATTCTTAGAGAGAAGAATTAAGTCTTAGTTTTTCATAGAATCAATAGTGTTGATTTTCTAAACTCAAATTTTTTCCTAGCGATTATTTTATCCTGAAAAATCGTGCAAACGTTTATACTTGTGCATAATTATCTCTGAATTATTTTTATTTAAGTTATTTATTTATGTTTTTTTATACAAAAATATAATCTCTTTTTCAAAATTCAATTATTTTTAGAACAAAACAAAATATAGCAAACATCAACTTTGTAGTAGAAAAATTTATTGTGAAATTCTCTCAAATTCTTGGAGAGAAGAATTAAGTCTTAGTTTTTCATAGAATCAATAATGTTGATTTTGTAAACTCAATTTTTTTTTCTAGTGATTATTTTACTCTGAAGAATCACGCAAACGTTTATACTGGTACATAATTATCTCTGAATTATTTTTATTTAAGTTATTTATTTATGTTTTTTTATACAAAAGATAATCTCTTTTTCAAAAGTCAATTATTTTTAGAACAAAACAAAATATAGCAAACATCAACTTTGTAGTAGAAAAATTTATTTTGATATCATTTTATCCAAAATTTACTATGTAGAAAATAAAATTTTATATTAATTTAATCTACTTATTCCCGTATTCAAAATCTGATTCATTTGATTCGAAAAAAAATATGATTCATTCTTATCTAAGTTTAAATTTAAATAACAAATTACTCACAACAAAAAAAAAATCATAAAACATCATAAAATAAAATGAGTAGGTCTCTTGTGAGACGGTCTCATGAATCTTTATCTGTGAGATGAGTCAATCCTACCGATATTCACAATAAAAATTAATACTCTTAGCATAAAAATTAATACTTTTTCATGGGGGACCCAAATAAGAGATCCGTCTAACAAAATCCAACCTGTGAGACTGTTACACACAAGTTTTTGTCAAATAAAATAGCTAAATTATCAATTTAAAATAATTTTTCTAATTAATTATTAGAAATATTGTCAAAAATAATATTTAAACTTCTTAATTTTGATTGAATATCTAGATTGTTTTATAGGAAAATTATACAATATTATTAAAGTTAAAGGACATATACTAACTAATTTTGGTGACACAGGCCGTGCTTTTTTAGGTAGACAAACTTATCCATCTTTATAATTATATATAATGTTTAGCATCGAAACAAAACTATCTCACCAAATTTAATGCAAGATTCGTTCCATTTTGTCTAAATTTAAATTACCATACACATTATTCTCAATGCAAATAAATATTTAAATTATCATAAATTTAAAAGAATCGCTAAAATTATCATATTTTTTATTTTAATTAATCTTTTACAAAAAAAAATTTCTAAAATTTTAGTTTTAATATAATCTCTAGAATTTGTTCACATAAAAATCACTTGACACAAAAATATTTAAGTGGATAGAGAAGCTATTATTTTAATATATATGCAGATATCGCATGTCAAACGTTACGAAGAATTTACGAATAAGATTATTTTTCCATGCATGATCGGTTAACGAACTTGATCTAACGACAAATGATATATTTATCGATCGACATGACATTACGCGAAATTTAGGAATAAAATTATGTTTCAATGCATGCTCTTGGATTGAATAATTTTGTTTAATGATTAGTTTTCTAACCTGTCTAGGTAGTATGGTAAGTGTAAATGTAAAAAAA
>NC_133319.1:20312887-20313908 GCF_012295235.1 Primulina huaijiensis
TATATATATATAGTTTCCCTGGCCTCTTTCTGGTTAGATATGAGCCATTATTTTCAAGCTAATCGTTTTCGGGACGATTTGTTCACTTACTATGGGTATCATGGGACAGCACTGAAAGCAGCCTTGACAGAGGAAGTGCAACGCTTGAAGGTGGCAAATGAAGCTTCTTACTCTAAGATTCATCAATGTGAGATGCTTCAGCTGTTCAGGAAACAAGAAATGCAACCACAGAAGCAGCAGACGGAGTCGAACAACGAAGTTGCTACTCCTGCGGAGCATGAATCAAAACAGTGATCCAGCTACAATGGTGTAGGAATTTTAATAATCAGAATCAGTTCTTTATTTTGGACCTAAGTCGTGTTTCAGTTTATGTTTTATTCTCGTCTTTAAGCATGGTGTGGCGTTTAGACTGAAGTGTGTGTTTGGTGTGTCGTATTTCAATTTCTGTCACCTACAATTAATTATGTTGGAATTTAATATATCTTCGAGTTTATTATTCTTTAGGTATTCAAAATTATTATGTTGCTGTATTTTTGTTAAAAAAATTATAGAAATTTTACTTCAATTATTACCCTCATCCAAAAGAGTAGGTCTCGGTCTCACGAATCTTTATCTGTGAGCCGGATCAACCCTACCTATATTCATAATAAAAAGTAATATTCTTAGCATAAAAAATAATATTTTTTCATGGTTCACAATAAAAAATAATACTTCTTAACATAAAAATTAATATTATTTTATGGATGATCCAAATAAAATATTTATCTCACAAAATACGATCCGTGAAACTATCTCACACAATTTTTTGTCAATCCAAAAATCTCTCTTTGTTTGTATTATTATTTATTTTATGACTACGATTTCGAGAACTGATTGTTAAATTTGGAAAAGAGAAAAAGCTATTAATAACTATTGAAAGAATCAATCATTATTTTTATATTACAAAAATATAGATTAACATAACAAATAATATTTATTTAATAAGAAAAACGTCAAATGACTTGTTATTATTTATTTATTA
>NC_133319.1:20313929-20356455 GCF_012295235.1 Primulina huaijiensis
TTTTTTTTTTTTTGCATACTTACCATCATACTTTTTAATCATTATGCTTACCGACAAATTATATTATATTAACAAAAAAAACTCATATGAGACGATCTTACAGATCGATTTTGTAATATGGATATTCTATTTGGACCACTCATGAAAAAACATTATTTTTATACCAAAAGTATTGATCTATACTATATTATTAAGTATGAGACTCTCAAAGTAGCTAACTTTTAGTATCATGTTCTGTTTTAATAATTATATATATTAATAAAGCGTTAAAACTTTAATGTAAGTTACATGTAACTTAGTGAATATAGTCTTTGTTTCCTAAGTGTCAAGTAATAGGTTCAATTTTTCACTTTGATCTTTTTTCTTTTTCTTTTTTTTATTTTTTTAATTCATATATCAAAATTACAATGTAGTCCCTCACTATTTCTTATAATTACATTTTGATCCTCATTTAAATATAAACCAAATGAATTAAAAAAAATATTGTATAAGCACGCAACGCGTCACGTAAAGATCCATAAGACCGTCTCACAGAAGATCTACTCTTATACTAATCACCGAAGTGCACGCAATAATAAATAAATATTATATATAGCATGTGCGTACATGTGATTTTATTTGAAACTATTTTTTTTTTAAGGTAAAACTCGTAACTTTATTAAATAAAATCATCCATTACAAGTCTGACCAACCACGATGGAAATTCACCATTCACCCATACAAATTGTGATGGGGAAGAAAAAGCAAAATGAGCAATATGATGAGCAACTATATTCGAAGAACGACGAACATGAATGCACTCAGATGAAATAATGATGAAATAAATAATAAACTCAATGGTTAAAATTAAATGTTAAGAAAATATTAAATTAACAAAATGATATGTGAAGCCGAAACGTACAGTATAGTATAACATGATTCATGCATGTATAATTAAAATAAAAATTATATGTTTAAAATGTAGTGTTTTTAAATGTCGCTAATAAGTTTCAAATGACGTGATTGCATGTTCGTATGGGAAAGCATGCGCGCAATTTGAACAAAATTACATACAAATAAGAACAAATTAAAGCCCAACTTCCATTGTTTTTAATGGGATATAATCTCAACTCTTGGAAAAACCAGTAAAATTCCGTTGCATCCCAACTTCCATTTTTTACATTCGATAATGTGAGAGGATAACCACCGATGTGATAGTCCTATGAACACCTTTCTGAATTTGTAACCCTGGATATTTACTGAAATTAAGGAACAGAGGAATTGGGACATTAGTTCTGGGCAAAGGTTGAACATTCTGAAGGATTATGTATGCTTTGGCCTTGAGCACTGGGGTTCGGATTCTAAAGGTACCGGGAATTGGTTTTCTGCATGTTAGGTAATTTTGAATCAGAAACACATTACTGAAATGTTGACCCGTGTGTTTGCACTTGATGGCAGGAGTCGAGACAACGAGGCACTTCTTACTGGAATGGCTCAGTTACACATGCAGATATGTACCAGTTGGTCTGTTAGATGTTATCCCACAGAATATCAATTGGCGGCCACCCTCATATTTTGGGCGCGATGATCTCGAGTCATTAATGGCTTCTGATTCTGCTGTTGATTGGGTGCATCACTTGGTCTCCATCATTAAGTTTCGGTTTTACGTTCAGAATATTGTCTATTCTTAATATAACTTGTTTCTGTCATTATACATGCAGATTAGGATCTCGGAGTGTCGCTTGGCAAGGTGCCTGCTGGTTCACATTTGCACCCAAGCACAAGTCCAATGCATATGACAAGCAGAAAATGGCTAAATAGCCCGAATTATAATGATTTGTTACCCGAAGTCATCACTTGCCACACAATAATTCTTGCCTGGGACTACAAAGGTTCAGCCACAATAACGCGGCCGGTAATTGTAGTAAACATTTTATGGGTTCCAAATGGGAAATCCTTGATTTTGTTCAAACTTGATTGCAAAAACAAATCAATTCTGATAGTATGAATCTTGATTCTAACGATAGATGGTGACCAGGCTAAACAATTTCTTGGCATATCACCTAGTTAATTACATCTTTCCAAAGTACAGGGCATGACAACGGAAAGGCACCCAAGAGTAACTCATAAAGTCAAAAATCATCATATTAGAAACGCAAAGCTACAGCAAATGATGCAGTGGCTCTCAATTCTCTATGTTTTGTACTTGATCCTTCACCACTATTATGAGAAATAAAAAACAAAACATAACTAATACAAACTAAATCCAAAAAATTGGCTAACAAGAATGGCAACCCCTAAAGCAATAGCTACAAGCGAAGAGGCCCATGTGAGCTTCTCCGTTATTCTAGGGACCCTGTCCTTGAGTGCCTGACTGCAAGACCCTATAAAGACCGTATAACTTCCCATAGCCACAACCGTCCCAATCAAGAACATGAAGAGAAATGCAGCGCCAGCCAAACGAGAAGGTAGTGCGAGTGCAGGTAAGATCATCATCAGTGCATCAGGCTGCAAACCATGGACGATCCCCGTGGCGAAAGTAGCAAACCCAATCTTCATCTTTCCAATTGTGGGGTTGTGGAGAGGTTCATGCCTACTAAAGTCACATTCAGCATCATCCGTGGCAGCATGTGGTGCAGGGACTTCTGAAGCTTCCCGGATTCCCATTGCACCAATTATGAGTAGAGTCAAGCCTACCACTCTTGTTCCCCAAGTTCTGATAACCTCAATATGAAGCCTATCCTTCAAAAGTAGAAAAAGTAGACCAAATATCAATTGGCCAGCGTCATGGCCACATCCCCACAGGGCTCCAACAACAGCACTTTCCATCCTTGTGCGGCCTATTGACAGTGGTGCTAATGCAGCAAGATGATCAGGACCTGACAATGTGTGCAAGCAACCGGCCAATAAGCCAGTCCATGCACTGCTCAATAATTCACTGCGAATGAGACTACCTCCAGCTGCCACTGCTGCTGACTCTCCACTGGCCGCACTAGGAAAACTCGCAAAGGCTGGTGAAACGAGTGCTGGGTGGTGGAATAATGTTAAACAGATAGCGGATAGTAAGATCACTGTCCCAGCATTAAACACCTGAATAAATTAAGATAGTCATAACATAGACCACTAATCCACTATATCACTCCCTCAAATCAACTTGATGGGATATTCTAAATTGTCAACTATTGTACTGGCGGACTTGTAAATAGACCATTAAAATTTGAATTCGGAATTTACTGCAACTATTTTCTGATTCGGCAGTTTTATTATGATTGATTCTTCTAAACTTACACAAGACATTATTTCTCTGTTTTAAAGAGAACCAATAATTAATCCAATCTCAAAGCAGATTATTGCACTAGGATTAGCAAATTAAATAAATGACAACCACTGACAAGAAAACACAGAAAGTAGAGTCCCCCCCTCCCCCAAGTTCCAATATATGTTATGTTGAATCATAAAAAAATTGGAGGATTAGATGATACCATTTCACTTGTTATCAGAAATGCAAAACCACAAAGATACACTACTAAAGCAAGTAGGCCACATACACCTGTATTCAATATCACTCCTCATAGTTAAAATACAGTGTACATAGATGTAGCACCAGTAGAGAAGAATTGATGATCATGCTAGGCTACTAAAGCATGATGGTCATGCTAGTTCTAACCTTGGCTCGCCGATTCACCAAAACTTGTAATTGGAGGTAACGATGCTTCTCTAATTTTTTTAAACCGTACAGCAGCCTAAACGCCACGGATTGACTGCTTTTCCAGCATATACATGACAATTATTCCATCCCAACAATCCCCTCTCAATATCTACACTCCTTGGAATTCATGAGAATCGACCACGTGACATATGTCTCGTATTACATCACTCCTCTCGGTTAAAATACACAGTGTACAGAGATGTAGCACCGGTAGAGAAGAATTGATGGTCATGCTAGGCTACAAAAGCTACAACAGAACATTGACAAACCATAACAATTCCTCACGAATCATGATAACTGCAGCTGAATCATTTGAGTAATATATCCTACTTGTCAACTTCAACTTAAACAGAGTGAAAACACTTTCCAAATCAGAAACATTTTTCAATATCAAAAACCTCAGAGAATACTTACTGAACACTTACTGTTTGGATTTTGATACTGTTCCTTGAAGGTAAATAATAGTTCAAAACATAGAAAATTTTCAATTCCTCTTTAAAAGAGACATTTTTCCAGCACATTTTCTCTAGTAAGCTCCCCAGCTTAATAAATTCACAAAATCCTAGTCTTCGATTGTTCAACAAGTAAAAAATTACTAGTTTCACACGGTAGAACCTTGGTCAACTGCATAACAAGCTTTACTTCACGCACATATACACAGTTCACCGAAGTTTCCCTTAAAGCACCAAAATTTAAATTCCCATAAATCATACTTGCGCAAACTAAATAAAATAAAAAAGTCACCTTTTGCTGCTGAGATACTTTCTGAACAAACTTTTTTAGTAAATCGTGCTTAGGCTCCTGCCCATTTGGTAAATCCTCAGAAGACAACACTGTTTCAACGCAATTCGCAGAAAGAAAAGCCAATCCATGGAGATTGCAGGAGATCGAACTGACTGGGCGTGATTCAGAGAGTAGAAGCCACGGAGAACACGTGGGCGCAGAAGAACACGGGGCAAGTTTCCGGGGCAAATAAAGTCGAGAATGCTTGCGAAAAAATGGAGAATTGGAATGGAATTTAGAAGGCATTGGATTAGAATAGATAGCCCTTTCCATTTTCTCAAAATGGTAGCTCGATTGAACCCTAAATTTAGGAAGTTCTACTTTTACTCTTCCTTCCCCTTGTACAGTTTTTGGACATGTACCAAGACCTGGGAAGCTTGGGAGAAGAAGATGGTTGAAAGGATAGAAGAACAACCATTGGGTTTTGTGCCAAAAAGAGGGGGTAACTTTAATTTAATTTTAGGAAATGAAATGAAATAACANTTATCAATCATTTATCATACATGAATCAAATCATCAATCATTTATATCACAAATCAAACATTATATAAACTATCATTTTTATATATTTTATTATTAAAAAATATTATTTATATTCATATTATTTATCTAATACAACGAACCAAACAGTACTTAATTATATTAATTATTCAATAATTTGTGTTTTGTAGATAAATTTTAAAAAATCATCATATGTATCATAGTCGTTTTGAGCAAACTTTAAAAAACCGTAAAGTTTCCAATTTTACAAGTTTAAATAAATTTAATATGAAATTAAGCATCAAAATATGTTTTTATTTTTAATTATAAATTTAATTATGTCACGTCAAATGTCAATTAATATAACACAAACATAAAATAAACATACAAATTTATAAGAATAAATGTATAAATTTCAAGTTATCAAAACACATGAGTTTCAAATAGTATATTATGTGGAGTAAAATTTTTGACAATCATTGTTCAGTAAAATGTCGTTTCTTATTCTAAAAAAATGATTCTTAACCAAATTTATTTTGATGCTTTTAAAATTTTTTTAAAATTTTTATTATTTAAAATAAACTCCGCATTTTCACATTTTTTATACTATCAAACTAAATTTCCTCAAAAAAAATTATAAACTAAATAATTGATTTTTTTTCACATTTTTACCTGGAGCGAAAGGCAAAGTTTTATCCTCCCTTTGAGCTTAAGCCGCGCTTTTCTATAATTTTTAAAATACTAGTTTTGAGAAAGTGACAAACATAAAGAATACTAGTTGTATATTTTAATATATAACTATTATAAATACTAATAAATCGTTAATGGGCTTTAAAATAAATTTTATTCAAAGTATATTTAGGCCCATTCGTGAGTTTGGGAAATTCTGTAAAATAAATAAATAAATAAAGTTCAAATATAATATAAAGGAAAAAAAAAGCTTTCCACCCAAAACCATGTCGCCGTAAAAGAAAAAATATGGAGAAAAAATTCACCCGTTTGTCGATTTTCAAATTATCACTACAGTTTCTAGATATTCATATTTGAATTTTGTGCTGTCATTTTAGGATTTGATGTTTCATGAACACATTTTATGGATAATATAGAATTAAGTGTGATTTGGAATTATGAAACTGTTTTGAGGAGGTCTCTTGTGAGACGGTCTCACGAATCTTTATCTGTGAGACGGGTCAATCTTACCGATATTCTAAATGAAAAGTAATACTTTTTCATGGATGACTCAAATAAGAGATCTGTCTCACAAAATACGACCTGTGAGACCGTCTCATACAAGTTTTTGCCAATTGTTTTACATGGTACATGCTTGATCGATTGTTGTTTACACAAATTTTGATGGATGATGGTGTGTCAGATTCTAAAAGCATCAATTTATATGAAAATAATGAAAATCTAAATCTATGACATCAAGCGACCATGAATACTATATTTAATTGTCGTTATAATCTCACAAACAAATACACCAAAACAAAAAGAATGACAACGAAACTTGAAGATGTAAAATTCCAACATAATTATGTATATATAAATCAGTAGGAAATTCCCTCTCATGTGTTGGTCCATTGAGGTAAAATGTTCGTATACAAAATCATAATTTATCTCACTTTACTCATTTCCAATAATGATACCCAAAATTACATTTATTAAATTGAACTATCTATTTGGGCGGAATCCAAAAAGTCCACTCCACAATCCAATTTCAAAACAAAGAAAATTTCTTCATCCCGTTCATCTTCTGTTATCCACAAATTTTCTCCAGATGCTTATATAGAAATCTCCTAATACTTAAAAACTTGTCATCCAACTCCCAAATTAATTATAAACCCAAGAACCCTAGCTCCAAATCTTTCATCACATTCTCTTATAATTCCTTGTGTTCTCCACATCCTTCACTCCAGAACATCGGCCACCACCAGCGGTCGTCCTATCCGCCAAGGTACCACAGTCTGATCTTTCTGTTCACTCCATGCATCGCCTACATGAGTCATGGTTTATTCATTTCCCTCCCCAGCGTCGCTATATGGATCCTTCCTGAGATCACCTGCTTCAAGGCCTATAAAAACATGACCACTATTGCACTGCATCGATGTGTCGACAACAACTAGTTCAACTTCCTCTTCGAATGATGGCGTTGATTTTTCGATCTTCATTGTGGCTTCAGTCACCCCAGACGTTCATTCACCATCATATACGGCCATTGGTAACTTTCTTGCCTCTCTCTTGGATCTTATGTGATATCATCTGATTTCTTGGTCAAAAAGAATCATCGAAACATTATTCGGATTTAGGAAGAAAATTAACGGGAGTTGTTAGTTGCATTGCTTAAATAATTCTTTGTTATTGTCTGCTTTCCCTGATTCATCTTGCAGCGCTATGGCTTTCAAGAAAAAAAAATGTATGTTATTGTTTGCGCGTCTTGTTGTGCTCTGACTTTTCGAGAGAAATTTGATGGAATGATGATTGATTTAGCCGTTATGGTAGTAATTGTTATGTTATTCTATGATACTTTTGTTAGAGTAGGTGCCCATCGAGCCAAGTGTTGGCCGAGGGTTCACATTGAAACTCTATGTATAAAAAATATTTATTTTAATAATATTTGAAATTATTTTTTTGGCACATCTTTATATGTATATTCATGCTTGTTGCATAGATAAAGTCTTTGAATATACAAATAGTAGAAAGAATATGAGATGCTCATATGATGAGTACTATGTTTCATTGATAGGGGACATTGTGATGTCCGAGCATGCAGATAGGTGCTCCTTTTAGAGTGCACTGAACAACCCTGCATAAAGGACTTTTCCAAGTGGTTCTCACTTATCGAGTGGAAACGTCCTAGTTTATGGTTGTACACAATTAGTTCTTATAACTCGGGACAATATTGTGACTTTATATACTAGCATTGCACTTTGACTTGTTTACCGACTCATATGGGGTCATCAAGTGGCAAGGTTGAATGTTTTGTCGAAACATATATGAGTCTATGCATTGTAGTCTGGAATTCACCGTTTACCTTCGGGTATGGATATCCTATGTGATCTCATGTGTATGTAGTTTGAAATCTCAGATTAGAGTGTTGGTGGTAATTAAGAAAGGGGTTTCTTAGATTACACCATCGATGCAACTACGACATGACACATAGTATCGATTCTTTGACAACTTTTGATGTATCAATTGTTGTCGAATCGGTCGGGATATATGAGATGAAGGGACCATACTGTATGCTAATCATAATAGAATGGTTCTTGCATGCACTATCATTTAATACCTAGGGAATCATGTAAGCGATGCTGTTAGGCGTTTAACATGATTGGTTGGGTACTATCAGACTTGAGTTCTGACGTTCTTATTATCAAGGAGTTGATAAGTAAGAATGGAGCAACTGAGGCATGCTCATATAAGGACATGTTTAGTCCTGAATCACATTGAGATGTGAACTCACTGCTAGTTGTATCAATGAATCATTAAGAACCACACAAATACTAGCTTTCTAGATCTCGTTGAGAAAGAAATAAGTTCAATGTGTTGAACGGCTTATAAAGGAGTTTATAAGCACAAGAAAAATTAGAAATATGACTTCTATAAGGGGAATGTAACTTTTAATTTGTGGAAGTGTTCCTAAATTAAAAGTTGGCCAAACAAAATAATGTATTTGAAAAACATTGTTATGGACTTAATTAAATTAATTCAAGTGTTGAATTAATTAAATACTGGTGGACCTAGTATAGTCCAAATAACTAAATTAATTCAAGTGTTGAATTAATTAAATGACATTGGGTCTTGCAGAGCCCAAATGAAAATAATTATTTAACTAGTAGGCTTGAATAAATTCAAGTAAGATTTAATTGATATCAAATGTGTTTGAGATATTAAAATAATAGTCCATGGGCTTTGTAAATGTTACAAACCCAAATAACATACTAGGAAGGTGAAAGGTTAGGAGCCAACTTTTTAAATTAAAGGCTAGCATGCCTTTGGAACACACAACACCTTTTGTAAAAACCATGAAAAGGCTTCCCCACTTTCTCCCTCTCACTTGGCCAAAACTTCTCTCAATATTCTTCCAAATTTTGCTTCTTCATTTTGATGAATTGATAGCAAACTTCTCAAAGAAAAATGCCTTATATTTTATAGTGCAAGTGTAAGGTGGTTCTAGCTTATTGGTGGTGGGCTTGATTTTGAGTAAAGTGTGCTCAAGAGAAGCTTGTAGATTTGTCTACCATTGAAGAGTTAAGTTGTTTACAACTTAGTTGGAGTCAATAATCAATCCTTGTGATTGATAGGTAAAAATATAAATACAATATGTATGATTTTGTGTTTTGTTATTTGCTACACATCTAGTGGGGTGCTCATTTTTGCTATTGAAAATATGATTTTTGAAACTTCCGTTGCGCATCTGGGCACCCGTAACCGATCCCTGTTCAACTTTCATGGTGGCTTCTTGTAAATGTTTACATGCCACTGTCCTTATTTATTTGTTTGTGTTGGACTCTTGCAAGGAGTTGGGCAGTTTGGTGTACTTTGGCAAGCTGTTAGCCTTTGCATTGTGGTTGTGATGAGATAACCATTGTGAGGTCTTATTGCATGTATCTGAGAAAAACTTATTTCTTGAGTAATTCTTATATGCATGCAGTTGTTTTAACTATAACCAATCTACTGGTTCCGAGCTTTCTACTGATGTCATCCCTAAGTTCAAAAAAGATAATAAGTATGCATTTTTTGTTGCTCTAATCTTGTGTGAGGAGTTGCTTTTCTCAGGGATTTATTGCATTACATATATGTGACTGTTGTGACTCCCCCATATTTTATCTCTTTGACAGCACCCAATTTATCATCAGAAGTTGATGCCCCGTCTATTTCTACCATCGTTCATTCCAGTTCTTCTGATGTTACAATATCCATTCTTGCATCTGTCTTGGATGCCTCTTTGCTCGGTCTCTGCATCTCCTGAAATAAGTAGGATCTCTCATTGGTTCATGGTTTCCTTTTTTCTGATGTATTATTCTATTAGCTTTTCCCTGATGTTTGGAATGCAGGAAAAACACCTCACACTCTATGCAATGATTGGTCTTGTGCAACATCCTTTATATTTTGAAAATTGTTTCCCTCCATCAGTCCAAAACTCACTTTTTCATCTTTTTTTGTTGACCTCTATGGGTTTGTTGCTCTCCCCGCCTTTGATGTCCCATGGTGACTCTTTCTGATTTAAATCTTGGCTGATAGTTCATGAAAACTGGAATTAATGGGTCGATAACTTGGAAATGCTTTATTTTCCTTCTTGTCCACTATCAATAACCCTCTACGATATCTAATTGTTTATCTGGTGAAAGTGTTGCTTGAAATGATTATGTTGTGGATGTAGTTATGTTATATTCTATCTGTCATGTTAGTCACATCTTGCTTCTTACATATCAACGTGATGCATATGAAAATGTATGTGAGTCATCTCTTGTTTTTCTATGGTCAACTTGCTGCATGATAGAGATTGTTATCTGAATTTTTTTTTATTTTGTTCCTCTTAAATTCTGACTCCATATCTAAATGTGTATTTATTATTTATTGTTGTGTAAGCTTTTGTTGCACCTTTGAGGTCGAACTACTGGCTAGATTTTAGAGTGTACACAATAGTTTTGGTTTGATGTAATGATCTGGAAGAGGAAGGCGAACAGGTAGTATATGTAGAAGAAATTATCGAGGATGTGGATGACATGAAAGATGATTAGTAAGGTTCGAGACATGATTTCTTTCATTTTGAGTTTCTCATATTCGTTTCGTGGATTATTTCTTTAATTTTTTTTTTTGCTAGTTCTTTTGTGAGACTTACTATTTTATTATTGATTTGATTTAGAATTTGACATAATATTTTTTCAATAAATAAATTGTTGTTCTTTCAAATTTTGAAGCTTATGCATTGATAATATGAGTTATTAGTGCCTTAAAGAAAACTTAAATCTTTATAAATTCTTGCACGCAAACATAGTGAGGTAAATCGGGTCTTACAAAACATTTGATCATATAATCAATATTACAATTAATATCACGTATTCGATTCCTATGAGTTACGTAATTTTGGGAGAGCGGTAGTTGGAAATAAAAAATTACCTTACTCAAGTACAAAGGCCAAAAAAAATTATATAAGGGGGACGAACATGATTTTTTTAAAACAATTTATTATTAAAAAAAATAAAAAATCTAACAATTTTCGGATGTACAAAATAATAAAAAGTCTTATATTGTGCGTATATTTTAGTAAAAAGAATAATGTTAATTTAATATAATAAAAATTATGGTTTTAAAAACATATATTTAATAATATAATAAACAAGTTACAATACTAAAATTTTAAATACAATCATCCAAGTTTGTAAAAAAATGAGAAAACATAATATTTTATTTATTATAACCCAATTTGAAAGATGATTTCGTGTTGAAAAATAAATAAAGGGTGGAATCTAATGTCGTTTTAAAATTTTTTTCAAAACTAATTGTAAAAATATTTTTGTTTCATTTTTACGGCAATCCGTTCTTCGTAAGCACGGATGGTGCGGACGTGGAGCACGGTCCGTGCTTACAAAGAACGGATCGTGCTCCAACATGGAGCGAGCGCGGACGCTCCAACGTGGAGGCGTCCACGCTTTGTGGAGGCGTTCGCGCTTACAAAGCACGGACTATGTAAATATATGTATTTATATATATTTTTTCGTTTTTTTGTGTCCATTCCTTTAAATGTTTTTCTGACTCGTTCACGTCATTTTTCAGAAGTTCACGTGAACACAATGTTGAAAACTTGATGTGAACAGTGAGTAAAATAATTGCTGACCTTTAAAATTTTTACTATATATAATCGATCACCAACACAATATTTGTATCGATTTCATATTGATTTTGAGAGCAAATTACTTTTCATTTTTTTCTAAAATTTTCTCTCAAATTTCATTGTTAAATGTCTAACATCGATATACTCTTATATTTTGGTGGTCATGTTGTTATCGACAATGGATCTGTTGAATATAGCATTCCATTTGTTAGACTGATTCGAGTATTACGGTCTATTAATTTGTTGGAGTTGGTTGAAGTTGTGCATAAAATGTTAGGAATCGATCCAACGAATTTTTCTTTGAAGTTGTCAACAAAATATTCTTTCATGGAGAGATCATAGTGGCATGAAATTCAAGTCCATCTCGTTGATGATGATTCTTTACAGTTTATAATGCAATGTGACAATATGCATATGTTGCATTTATACGTGGAAGCAAATTCAATTGAGCATGACGTTGGACTTGATGATCCTGAGTACTATGTTCAACATACATCTGATTCTGGTCTCAATAATCAACCCGATACTTCTACATATGGTGGTATTCAGGAACAAGAATCTTATGTTCCACAGGTTACTGAAGGACTTTGTAATATGAGTTTTGATGATGTAAGTGGGTCTTGGGATCAATATATCAATGTCTCGTCGGAACAAAATCATGTTCCATATTGGCCGAATCCGACATTAGATACGAGTGCTCGTTGTCCTGATCAGGCCATTAATGATGATATTTGTAGGACTGATTCTGAACCCGATATTTCATACAGTGAGTCCGAAGAAGAGGAATTGAATGCTGATGATGAATTGAATAATTGTACAAATCCTGATGAGGGGACATCATCTCGACAACCACCTCCTGACACATTACAGAGGCAGACTGTACCATTTCTTTCAAACACTTCTGAATTACCATCTTTTTTGAATAATTTTTTTGGGGAAGAGCCTCCCGATTCTGTCGATGTACCTTCTGGAGTGGAATCAAGCTATTACAATCCGGATAGAGGTGCATTATGTGTTAATATGTTATTTAAAAATAAGAATAATCTTATTGCATCTGTAAAGGATTATTCAGTCAGAGTTGTCAGGCGTGAGTACCGTGTCGTGGAAAGCACACACAGCTTGTGGAAGTTACGTTGTAAAAACAATTCTTCTACGGTCATTTGTCGATGGGGACTTCGCGCATCATTGAAGGCCAAGATTGGTTATTGGAAAATAACCAAATATGGCGGACATTACACATGTATATCTACCTCTGTTGGTATAGGCCATAAGAATTTGAATTGTGAAATGGTGGCACATACGCTATTGGGAGTTGTTCGTTGTGATCCTGCGTACGAGATTAAGTATATCATCGAAAATGTGAAAGATAAATATGGATATCAAATCTCGTACACGAAGGCATGGCGAAGTTTGAAGCGTGCTATGGAAATTGCTTATGGTACATGGGAGAGCTCCGTTCAATTACTTCCCAAATATATGCGTGCTTTGTCCAAATATAATCCGGAAACTGCTGTGGAGTGGAAGCATCTCAGAGCCAACACTGAAATGAGTAAGACACTCAACTATGTTTCCTGGGCATTCAAGCCATGTGTTGATGGGTTTCGACATTGTCGTAAAATAATAAGTATCGACGGTACACACTTGTATACAAAATACAAGCACAAAATGTTGATCGGTGTCACTCTGGATGCGAACAATCAGATTCTACCGCTAGCGTTTGCTATTGTGGACGAAGAAACAACAGATTCTTGGAAATGGTTCTTGGATCATCTAGGAAGACATGTTGCTCGTGGTGAAAATGGTGTGTGTCTTATTTCGGATAGACATAAGGGAATCGTCCGCGCAACTAAAGATCTACCGTATTTTCAACCTCCTTATGGTATGCATCGTTTTTGTTTGAGACATGTGTGTTGAAACTTCAACGCCAAATTCAAAGACGTGCATTTGAAAGATTTATGCTGGGCGGCAAGAGCATAAAATCAAATTTGTAAGTTTGAATCAATAATGGAAGCACTAAAGCAAAAAAACATTTTGGCACATCGATATTTGGATGGAATTCCGAAAGAAAAATGGAGTTTGGCTCATGACGATGGTTGGCGTCGTGGGGTGATGACAACCAATATGTCGGAGTGTTTGAACAATGTGTTGAAAGGTGCAAGTAGACTTCCTATATCTGCCATAGTACACTTGACACTTCTGAGGTGCGTACAATATTTCATTGAATGTGTGACAAGAGGTGATCGTATGGTTCAGAAAAATCAGTTAAGGTCAGATTACGCATGTCGGATGTATGAAAAATGGGCGAGAAAATCAAGTGAACATCGCGTTGCCAAGTACGATGTACGTGAGCAAACTGATTCGGTCGCAACTGTTGGAAGACCAAGTCGTGGCCAACATATGTAGGTCGTGAAGATATCAACGAGTGATTGTTCATGTGGTAAATGGACGATTTTTGGCATCCCATGTTCCCATGCTATTTGCACCGCTAAGTGGCACTCTTTGAACCCAACGACACTTGTGCAGCCCTGGTATAACATATCTGAGTATTTGGCAACGTACGAGGGCAGGTTTCAATCTCTTGCAGATGAGCGATACTGGGATCCTCCAACTTTCGAGTTGCACCACAACCCTGTTAGACGTGAAAGAAGAAGAGTTGGTAGAGACAGAACAACTAGATTGCAAAATGAGATGGACATAGCGGTTTCCAGAGAGAGACAACAGCGATGAAGTTTTTTGCTATCGTGATAAATTTAGAATTTATTTTTTTAAAAATTTTGATTTTTTTTTTCACTGTAAATTTTTTAAATAAATTGAAATATTTAAATTACTAAAACAAATAACATTTATTTCGCGGTTGGGTGCGATCGTTGAAATATTACCGCTCGGGCGCGATTGTCGATCTGCGATGCCCTGAGCCCGAGCGTTAATATTTTAACAGTCGAGCGCGAGGGGTCTTTTCCAGAACCGCTCGCGCTCGAGCGGTAAAATACTACCGCTCGAGCGCGAGCGGGGCTTGGAAAAAAATTCCAGAGCCGCTCGCGCTCGAGCGGTAAATTACTACCGCTCGAGCGCAAGCGGTGCTGGAAAAAATTCCATCGTTATTATTCATACGATCTATAGAATCCCTTATAATTCTTATAGAATGTGTTGGCGAATGTGTGTAACTAAATTCAACTTTCCACCTACAATTTTAAAAAAAAAATTAGATATCAAAAATTTATACAAGATATATATGATATTACCACATTAATTTTTAAATATTACCGCGCACCATACGGAGAAACTAGAATAAAAGCATCCGGATCAACGGGAGGTACACCTAATGTTAACCCACCTCGGTCGGGGTTAACACATTTAATCCTGCTCCATGCCCATATCTGCTTAAAATAATAAACATAGTTCAACGCACCTACCAAAGAAATTGTGCTAAATAATCAAAATACATTAACGATACCTGCAGGATATACAAAGGTCCAGTCATTGTTGTCTTCTCTATACGTGATGCGTTACACAACTCACGGTATAGAAATGCTAATACTGCACTACCCCAACTATAAGACTTCACGTTATCAATATCTCGTAGCAGTTGCAAAAATATTAGTCTAGCAGACCCTCCTTGATAGTCAGGGAGCATTATTCCTCCAATAATCATTAACGATACACAACGTGTATATTTAACAACATCTACTTCTGAAGTATCATCATTAACAAGGTTAGACATACAATGATCGTACAGTGCAGTCATAGACAGATGACCACCTTTCAAATGTTTTGCAAATGACAAAAATCCCAACAAATCCAAACAGATGTGTTGCCATTCTTCCACTTTACGTGACAAATCTACTCCAGTTACCGCTTCACCATCAATTGTTAAGCCNACAAAAATCCCAACAAATCCAAACAGATGTGTTGCCATTCTTCCACTTTATGTGACAAATCTACTCCAGTTACCGCTTCACCATCAATTGTTAAGCCCCAAATTGTTGAAACATCTTGTAACGTGACGGTTGCTTCACCACATGAAAAATGAAACGTGTGTGTTTCTCGTCGCCAACGTTCAACAAGAGCAGTAATCAAATGATTATCAAAAACTTGAGAGCCACATTCTAAAACTCAATATAAACCCATATTATTCAAAAATGTAAGCACACGATTGTGTATATAATTATCAGTGTATAACTTCCAAATCAAATGGTCTGACCTCTTCACTTTGATAATATCATCAACATTTAAGGAAGAAATTGTTGATGACATATGTGTCTCTTGTAAATAGAGGACACTTGGATCTTCGATACCTCGATTCTCTGTCATTCTGAAATACAATGTCGATGTTCTAAAATTCACTACATAGTAATCAACGAAGTCGAAAAATTTTCGAGACGGACGGAGAAACTTGCAAGCACAGAAGGGAAAAATGGATGGCTTAACAAGAAGAAAGAGATGAATATGGATAAGGTGGAGGAAGGAGAGGAGGAGGGGTAAGGTGAGGAAGTTCACACGTGGAGCGTCCGCTCCTACGAAAGACAGACGCTCCACGTTGTAGCGTCCGTGCTTTGTACCTCGCATAGTTCGCGCTTACAAAGCACGGATTGTCGTAAAAGTGAGAGAAAATTTTTTTTGCAATTAATTTTAAAAAAAAATTTTAAAAATACATTAGTTTTAAAAAAAATCCTGTGGCACATGCGTGGGCCTAAAATATAATAAATTATCTTTCACATCCTCCGAACTAATTCTTTATTTCATTCTTCAGAGGTTAGGGTTCCCCAATCGATATTTGGTAAATCATGTCTTCGCAGAAGGTGATCGCGTTGAAGAGCTCGGACGGCGAGACATTCGAAGTGGAGGAGGCTGTTGCAGTTGAATCTCAGACTATAAAACACATGATCGAGGATAACTGCGCCGACACCACTATCCCGCTGCCTAACGTCACATCCAAGATCCTCGCCAAGGTGATTGAGTACTGCAAGCGCCACGTCGAATCCGCCGCCAAGGATTCCTCCGACGCTGTTTCGACGGACAAGGTCGTCGACGACGACTTGAAGAATTTCGATACTGAGTTCGTGAAGGTTGATCAGGGGACGCTCTTTGATCTGATTTTGGTATATCCTCCCTCTCCTTTTTGTTTGACGGTTTTGCCCCTAGGTTTCGTTCTTTTTTTAGATCTTGCCACTCACTTCTCTCTCACCGCTTCCTAGTTTGACAAATTTGCCCCTGGATTTTTCTGGTTGCCATTTTATATGTGGCTGGCCTTGCTGCATTTTTCCGCTTCGGCAGATATTTGCCGATTGCATGTCGTGTTGGATTGTGTGGTTTGCCATATTGAGTTTTAGTTGGACGTATTCGGGTTTCTTCTTTTTGTGCGCTAGCCTTTGGCGTGTTATTTTCCCTTTCTACTGGGTTTCAGCTCCAACAAGTTTACCACACTGTCTTTCTCCAAAATATTTTATTGTGTAGTACTATGGATCAAAATTATAAAGTTCTGTTGAACACTAGACGATTTACACTCTTACTGGTTAACTAGACAATATATTATGCATAGTTGTCAAAGGCTTAAGGCGAGAGGTACAACCAGGCGTGGCCGTTGCGCCTGGGGCCGTTGCGAACGTCCCAGTCGCAACGGCCCCAGGCGCAACGATTCACAAAGGCGAGCCCAGGCGCTTGAAAGAGGCGCACCTGAGATTGCTTTTTTTTTTTTTTAAATTCAGTAACAGAGAAGTTGAAATGCAACTTCTCTGTTTTTTTTTAATTAGTAACTTAAATTGCAAAAGGCCCAACCCAACCCCAAACCCTAGCAGCCCAAGTTCAGAAATTAAAAAACAGAAGGGAGCGTCTAAGTGGCAGAAACAGAAGTGTGCAGCAGCAAGCCAACAACGTGCATAAGAGAAGGGCAGAGAACCATTTCTTGAAGAAGCTCATGTTTCGGTTCTGTTTTTTACTATTGTTAATGTTTCATTGCTCACCTAAGAGTTTTAATTCGGCACTATCTTACTGCCAGGGATGGTTAAATTACAACTTTGGTCTTATAAATACGCTGCACTGACACTACCTTTAATATCCTTTAATATTGTTAAATTGCAACATGGTTTATCAATTATGTTATTGTATATACCGAATTATTGATATAATATGTTGCAAGTACGAAAGTTCTAGAGACTGTATGACTCGATGGAAGAAGATGAACTTGATTTGGATGATTGAAGAATTTTAATCGTGTTACTTATCATTATAAACTTATTAATTATTTGTTGTTTTGTGTGACATTGTGATTTAATTATTTAATATTTTAATATATTATTCTAAGATAAATATATTTTTTTTAAAAATAAAAAATGTGCGCCTTGCTTCGGTAAGGCGCGCGCCTCAGGCTCCAGAGCCCTTGTGCGCCTCGGTGCGCCTTGCGCCCTTAACAACTATGAATTATTATGGTTTACATGAGACTGCCCCACTTGTAGTGGCATTTTATGGTTTCCCCTCCCGATTACTCTCTCAAATTCATGATATGGTATTTGGAAATTGAGAAAACCCCAAAATAATTTTATTCATGACTGCTCTATTTCATGTGATTCATAGTTATTAAAAGCGTGCGCCTGGTTGCGCCTAGGCGACAGGCCTAGCCGGGCGCACCCATTGCGCCTGGGTTATTACCCAGGCGAAGCACTTGAAACAAGCGCGCTTAAAGCGTGCGCCTCTGCCTAGGCGCGAGGCTCCGAGAGGCGCAAATGCGCTTTAAGAAGTGGATTGATTTTTTGTAGGTTAATAAAAATTAACTCGAACTCAACCAATTTTGAAGCTTAATTAGCAAAGCTCGTGGCTATTTAATGATTAAAAAAACTATCGTTCATTTATGCAAGATTTTTTAACAGAAATTTCACAAGTCCTTCATTCAAATGTTTACTTTAATCTACCTTCTTTTACGATGATGATGATAGTTGAGCAGGATGATAAAGAATTTGATGATTTAGATGATAGTGTAATCCTTTATACAAACTTTTAATCTAATTTCTTCTACACTCATGACTCATCATTGCGACGACGACGACGACGACGACGACGATATAATTGCAGACATTGAACAAGAATTTGATGATTTAGATATTTGATTTTTTTTAATATATTATAAATTGATGATTTACTAATGAACTTTAAATGATTAATTTTTTCCTGATTATGATTTACGTTACATTATCTATTAATGAACTTTTTATTTATAATGTTTGTTATCTTTGTGAAAATTATTTAATTTATATAATATTATAGTATAAATCACTTTATATATATTGAATTTTAAAATTTATCTTAAATGTGCTTTCCTTCGATAAAGCGTACGCTTTGTGTTGTGCCTTGCGCCTCAAGCTCCAAGGTACCGTAACGCTTTAGTGAGCCTTGCGCCCTAAATAACTATGATGTGATTGATGTTGGTATGACTTCTGAACCGTGAATTTTGTGGGATTTTACGCCTTTATTGCTCTGTCGATCACTAGGATTCCTCGTTTGTTCTAGTTTGCACTTCGAAATTTTGCCTGTGTTTGCTTGTAATGTATATTGGAGAGGGTTGTGCATTGGGCAAATTTTGTTGATTGGGTAGGTGAGTTATCTTGTTTTAGTATTGGGTTTAAGCATCTTTTTCTTTCCTTGTTCATTTCTAATAATTCCGAATGCATGCGCAGTTTCATCCAGAGCATGTAAGTTGATAAATGCTCATCATATCTCCCCTAACATGTTACTTGGTAATTTTTTTTTATTTTTTATTTATCGAGACTTGCATTTGCTGTGAGGGCAATTGTGTGATGAGTTTCACTGATGGTGAGCTCCCCCCCTCGCTGCAATTTGTTTGGTGCTTGGTGTATATTTCTAATCAGTGCCTCAATCCCAAACTAGTCATCGATTTTATAGGTCTTTATATACAGTGGGTTTAGTTGAAATTATCTGAGTTTCTTCAGTATCTTCATGACAACGATATTCCTTCTTTTGAATAAATGGAAATCCACCCTTCTTTTCTTGGTTATGTTGAGGAGAGTTTTGGGCGGCTAATTCTTTCTTTGTTCTCTAAGTGGGCCCCTTATTTCTTTCCAGGCTGCGAACTACCTAAACATCAAGAGTTTACTCGACCTCACTTGTCAAACTGTGGCTGACATGATCAAGGGGAAGACACCTGAGGAAATTCGCAAGACATTCAACATAAAAAATGACTTTACTCCAGAGGAGGAGGAAGAAGTTCGCAGGGAGAATGCATGGGCGTTTGAGTGAATGCTGCTTAATGTCTATATACTAATTGTTTTCTTTTCTATATTTCTGATCAGCTTATGTGGACAGAGTGCCGTAAGTAAATGTGTTGCATCTTTTTCTGCTGAAATTGTCCTTTTCGCAGTTGATCTATGAATTCAGAACTCAGTTTTTTCTGTATTCGTATGTACTAGTATTTAAGCAAAGCTCATCTGGATGTTTATTATTATTCTACCCATCTTTACATCGGGACTAAGCCACGCAGACTGTTGTTTGGCATGCCATCCTTGTGAATGCGATGGTTTTTTTTTTTTTTTTTTTAATGAATTGAGTTCATTAAAACGGTAAAATTAGTTAGTTTATAAATACACTGACCATCCCCGGAGATAAACGAAACCGAAACCGACAATAACAATTCAAACATTAACAATGAAATAACAAATACAACACTTAAAGCAATAAATCAAGTTCTCGATCTTCAGCGGGAAAGCATACGAGAGTGTGAATCCTAATCTTTTTCACAATGTCAGTCCACAATTGGTACTTCATCATCAAACATAAACCTGTTTCTCAGATTCCAAATTAGGTAGACCGTCGTCGATAATGCCACAACTCGCATGCGTGAGATGGTAGAGTTACCTCGGTAGGTAGTCTTAAACGCCTTTAGAACCGCAGCACTTGATCCCATGAACTTCTTCATGTGTAGCCATTCCCGCACATTGTTCCAAAGGTCTTTTGATTTCACGCAATCAAAGTACAGATGTGCAATAGATTCATCCGCCACGTTACAAAGCACACAAGTTTTATCAATCACAAATTGTAGTCTATCACGAGTGAGAAGTTTCCCATGGGCTAGAAGCCACAGTATGAACCGATGCTTAGGCAGTAAACATGACTTCATGACTAGTGGTTTCCAAGGCCACCTACCTCTTTATGTCTTTGTGCTGTTTGCTGGATCTTCGAGCGTAACATGCGTTACTGACTGTTGCGCACTGCTCAATGGTATAGAATGTTAAAAAAATTGAGTCGTGTGGTCGAGGAGGTTGTGGATTCCAAACCTACTTTCTCGGCCACGTCATGGCATTACACGTTATGTCGCCTCATGAATTAAACCTTATACTTCCATTGAGAATGAGATTCTGCATTTACAAATGAATGAAAGATTCGTGAACTTATTTATATGAAGTACTATCATTCATATATTTTATCTTGTTTCAGATCTGAAAGGGCTTCGCTAGGGACGTCAAAATGGCGTTCCATCGTATTTTCTTTCTTATTTGAACTCTGGAATGGTTTAAATTTATATATGAATCCATTTGTACAATCATCTTTTGTATTAATAAAAGTAGACTTTTCTTCATATCATGTACTGTATTTTAAGTTAGTTTTGTATTTATTATTCGATTTGAAATATAAAGAACACAGATGTGCCTTTAGAGTTAAAACATGTAGTAGGTTGAAGATTTGGACTAGCTGACTGAACAGGGACAGCATAACTAATGGGATCAGTTAGCTTCAGTTGTGCTTAAATCTTCCACAAATCAAAATTATATATAAAAAAAAACCCCTAATTCTCAAAATAAAAATCCCAATTCCTTAAAAAATTACGATGACAAGGTAAAAAAATACAATCAATAAAAAAATACAAAATCCAAAACAAAATAACATAATATCCAGAAAAATCGAATTATAAAAAACACTAATACT
The DNA here is from genome assembly GCF_012295235.1 of Primulina huaijiensis. Classification (NCBI taxonomy): domain Eukaryota; kingdom Viridiplantae; phylum Streptophyta; class Magnoliopsida; order Lamiales; family Gesneriaceae; genus Primulina; species Primulina huaijiensis. The sequence goes on from NC_133319.1 coordinate 20,335,646, forward strand.
AAATCTTGACAGAAATTTACGATTTCGAAAAGAACAAAATCTGGTTATTGTGCTTCAGAGGAAGCCGTGATCACCTACTAGAGGCTAGTTGAATGCAATTTCCATTTCCTAAAGGATCCGAATGCACATATATTGAGTACAACCCTTTATTTCCCTTTAAGAAATAAGGCACGACATTAGAATGAATTAGGAACTCTATTTTGGATTTTTGGCTTTTTTTTTTGTATCACTGACACATGATTGTTTATGTTACTTTTAATCCTTAAACTAAAGGAATAACCAATTTGTTCAATTTTTTTAAACGTTTGAGATTAAATCGGGAACACCGAAACATTTGGGACCGGATCGGAAAAAAACCAAAACATATGGGACAAAATCAAGTCATTCCCCATAAAGGTTTGATTTTGATTCTTGTATGTTGTTGTTTGTGGTGTATCTTAAAACTCGAGAATGACAATGAAAAATATGTTGGAATTTGAGTTAAGGCAAATGTTGAACACCCTCTCCTTAAGAATTATTTTGCCCCATCTTGTTGTCGATTGCGGCAATTCATTTACAAGATACAACAACTCATTCTTACAATAACAACATTGTAATTTGTAAGAACAATAACCAAAAAATGGAGTGTACTCTCTTTGAAAGAAAAAAGAAGAAGAGAAGGCAAAATGAATGCAAATGTGCAGAAAAATCTGATGATCAAAAGTTTCTTCTTGTTGTCTTTGATCATATATTTAGAGATCTCAGTCATTAGGATATGTTGATTTATCTAAGAGGTGTCCCTTTATCCAAAAATCTGATAAAAAAAGCCAATGAACATCATTTGGATGCAAGATATAATGAAACTCGTACCTTTCTGTCAATCAGTCTCGTCAGGCACCTATGCGCCATTTTACGGGTGCTTCCCTCTCTGTCCTAGAATTTCCAAGACAATAAAGGAGGTGCTAAGACGCCTCTGGGAGGCGCCTAGGCACCTCCCCCAATGCCCTGGCCTCCCCTACTGACTTGGATATTTTCAGGTCATGAATGGTGCTGAGGCACTCCGTTTAGACGTCAAAACACCTCTCTTGTTGTTTGGAAAACTTTCTCCCAACTTTTAAGGTGCACATTTGAAAGTTCTCGTTGGGTCCAGTTTTCTTTGTCTTTTTTTCCTTAATTTCAATTCATTAAACTCAAACATTCCAACAATCTCCCACATGAGTACAACTAATACATGAATGCACGTGATATCAAAAGAGAATATGTACAAAAAATTATCGCATCAATATTGGTGGCTTTTGGTCTTGAACCTTCTTTATTAGAATATTATCAGATTACTAGGTCACAAAATGAACTTGATGTCTTGAACTTATTGACGGTTTATGTAAAACCATACAACAATACCTACACAATAAATTCTCTACCATTTACATTTGGTTCTTTATTGGTCGTGTCTGTTTTGACCATTGAATACTTCTTGGTTTCTTAAATTCTTTTTGAAAGAAAGAAGAAGAAGATAAGCCAAAATGAATGCAAATATATATAAAAATATGATAATCAAATTTCTCTTCTTATTATCTTTGATCATGTATTTATAGATTTCAATCATTAGAGACGTTTTGTTTCATCTAAGATGTGTCCATCCATCGTTCCATCCATCCAAAAGTTTGATGAAAGACGTCAAAGGACACTATTTGGATTCTAAATATTATGAAAACTCGCAATTTTTTGCCATTCAGTACCTTACGGACGCCTAGGCGCCTCTCTCTCTGTCTTGGAATTTTTAGGGCAGCAAAGGAGGTGCTAATGGGAGTCGACTATGCACCTTTCCCACTGCAGTAGATATTTCCAAGGCATTTAGGCTCCCCGTTTAGGTTCCTCAGAGCTTCCCTTGCTATTTAGAAAATTTTCTCGTAGCTTTTAAGGTGTATATTTGAACGTTCTTGTTTAGTCGAGTTTTTTTTGTCTTTTTTTTTTTTTTTTTTTTTTTTTTTATTTTTTTTTTTTTTTTTTTTTTTTTTTTTTTTTGCTTATCAAACATTTCAACATATGTGGTTTTATTTGACAATGGTTACCGATTTTTTAATGTTTTAATTATTTTTGTAGAAAAATAAGAGCTCGACTATGGACCATTACTATTTAATTTCATTCTGACTGAAAAAGATTTATGTACATGAAAACTTTGATTAAATAGCACATTGACACAAAAACTTTTAGAAAAAGCCTAAATGATGCAAATTAGGGTCAATTTATGATGTTAAATATATACCTTGTCAAACAAATTATATATTCAATTTCATCTATAATTTATGTATTAGATTAAATCAGAATGTAAAATATTTTAAATGATTAAATTCATAAATATATTATATATTTTTATTTAGTTAAGATTTTTTTTGTGCATGTGATAAATATTAACAAAGATGTGAAACCAAATTTAGTATCGAATTACATTGTTTTCGTTTTGTTTCGTAGTTTGTTGTGACAACTTGATGCCACTTTTATTTTGAAAAATAAGGATGTGAAATAAACCGATAATTTACTATTCACATCAAATGGTACCTTAACGAATTATTCTTGTCCATTTTTTATCCAATAATTCCGATGAAATTGTACTTTACCACCAAATTTTCAAGGTTCTAAGCTCTGTTTACAATTTTATTTAATTTAGGGATTAAGCCGTAGTTAAATTTATATCAAACAAAAACTGAACATGGCGTATTGAATTAAATTGGTAAATGAAATAAAAAATATATATACATTGGGAAGAACATAAAATAAAACTTCAATATTTATTTATTTATTTATTTATTTAATATTCTAAGTATAAAATCCTCGTACACGTTATGATCTACTTGGTATCGGTCCAACCCGAACACAAATAAATATTCCCCGAAATTTGTTTAAACAGCCAATCATATATTGCCACGTCAGAATATGACAAGACACTCACTTCCATCGAGATCTTACCAATCGCGATCAATTTCGCTTTCGACGGAAGCCCCACGATTTTGAGCAATACTGCAGAAAACTGTAGCACTTCGAACCGTAGAGAATTGCTCGACTTCGAAACGTGAAATCTGACGTCTGGAAGACTTTTAATATACATGAAAACGACCAACTTCCACTGATTCGTAGCTTTACTGAAAAAATAAAGCAGGCTTAGAATCTCAGCAAAGCTCGAAAGGGAATGGCGGAGATTGAGCCTATGCTGCCGAACGTAGAGGGCGGCCAACCATCGGAGCTCGAGAGACAAGCCAAGAGAAGCGGCAGTTCGAAAGCTGCTCGTATCGCTTCACTCGACGTCTTCCGAGGGCTTTGTGTTATTGTATTGCTTCTTTTTTGATATCATTGACTTTCGAATCTGAATTAATTACATTTTCTAAAGCTATTGGTTTGTGTGAATTATTCAGAATATTCCGGGTATGTTCTATGTTCCAAAATGTTTGAAGTAATTTGCGGTCAATGTGAAGCTTCCTATCCATATCTGGTTATGCATTTTGTTTCTAATCGGGCTTGCTTAGCGCTTTTTGCATCACGGAGTTAATGATTTTGAAATATGGAACTTGAAGTTCCGTCCCTAAAGATTCTTGTCGCTTGTGAGGGGCCTGTGAGATGCTAGTCATGAGAAGATAGCTTGCCGATTGTCAATACTTTGGGTGATTAATTAGCGTTATGGATTTGTGCAAATCAGAACATAAGATATCAGATTGAAGCACCGGCCTGTTCTTAACCTGATCGAAAGAATTTGACTGCAGTAGTCAGTTTTAAGTGATCCAGCAAGTATTTGGGTGATCAAACTTTAGTCAATTGACTTAAATATTCTTTCCTTCCAGCTCATGATGCTTGTAGATTATGGGGGCTCGATTTTTCCAATTATCGTTCATTCCCCCTGGAATGGTGTTCACTTGGCAGACTTTGTGATGCCGTTCTTCCTTTTTGTTGCTGGAGTGTCGGTGGCAATTGTGTACAAGGTAGACTATTTATGTGTAAGAGGAATCTGACTATTCTCACCTCCAAATCTTTAATCGTACCGAGGCTGAAACTGAGTTCATGAAAATGTATATAACTGAATTTTGTGTTCATGAAACTTGGCCCATTTTACCCAAAACCTAGAATGTTATGTGCTTCAATTTTGAATATCATTTCTGTCTTGGAAATTGCAGAAAGTTCCTAACAGGATTGAAGCTACATGGAAAGCGCTTCTTAAAGCATTGAAACTTATCCTCCTTGGTGTTTTACTTCAAGGTATTGTAACTCACTTGGCTCTTTTGTGTCTGTCAATCAATTTGTATATGCAGTAAAGGGTGGTCAGTTCAAGTTCCCAAAAATGGCATGAAAGCCGCATGCATGAAAATGTCTGTACTCTTCAGTTTCCTCATGACAATTTGAAATTTAAGATTCTCTTCTGAGCCAAAAAGAATCATGGTAATAGTGGAGGGAGAATGGTCACTCTGCTTTTTGATAGGGCGAAGTAACGGGCTGAAATATCAATGATGAAACATGCATTGTTAATAACATGTTGAGGTTTCATTTTAATGGGCAATCTTTTTTATTCAACTAGTACCCTACTTCCCAACTCTAATATTTATAGTCTTCTTTCTGGATTGTGGTTCACAACAATCAAGATATTCATTCTTTATTCTATTTCACGTTTGTTATGGAATAACTGCTGCATATACTAATTCATAGACAATGATTCAAAAGTTTACACTATTTCAGGTGGATATTTTCATGGTGCTACTTCTTTGAGCTACGGAGTGGACATTGGAAAGCTAAGATTTCCTGGCATCTTGCAGGTTCTTAGGCATGCAATGCTACTTGTTAGCCTTATAATATTGTATTGATTTTCAACAGATAGTTGCTGATAATAAAAGATGCCTTTTCCAAAGGAAAAGAGATTTGATTCATTAAACTTAAGACATTTTATTTAATGGATGTATATTGCTGTGAAAGAAAGATTGCATGTTAAATAATTCTCTGAGAGATAACGTGTGCAAAATGAACCATATCTTATAGGATTGTTTCAATGAGCCTAAAATTTGAAAAGGTACTCCCTTGATTCTAATATGTGATTCTTAATAAAAAAAAGCAGAGTCGATCTAGTTAAACTATCGACATAGTGCTCCTTATTTAAAAAGCTATTTTATCGTGACTTTTTTGTTGGATATATTTAGAGGAGTGGTATTGGTGGTTAAGATATGGTTTGACAAGGTTTTAAATGAACAAAACGTGTTAACTTGGTTCATCGACGTGTCTTATTTTCTTATAAGCTGTAAACTCAACAGGTTATCTTTAAAGAGTCACCTATTTGTTGAATTTAAGAAACACAAAACTGTCCTGCTAGGTCATGTAGATAGATTAGCAATTGCTGTAACTGAGAAGACCATAAACATCATTATCGTTTACATCAGAGAAATGCTGGATTCCATGGTTTTATTTTTTTCCCCCCTAAACGTAGATGTTATGTTGATTGGTCTAATGAGGGTCTGCAAATTACCAGATTACTTTTGTTTTCCAGTTTTGTTTGTTGATTTCATCTCAATCAGAATTTGAGGAGAATTGATTGCGTAAGTAAATTTGTATACTAAATAGATTTCAGAAATTTTCCAAATTGTATACAGAGGATAGCCATTGGATACATTGTTGCGGCTTTATGTGAAATTTGGCTCCCACGTCAGAGATGGAAAGAAGATGATTTCCGTAAAACTTATATATGGCAATGGTAAGCATACCAAGCCTGGCAAGATCTGTGTGCTTTGAATTTTTAAAACCTTTCATTTTTATCTGATGATTTTATTGGACCTCATTCCTGATCGCGTTTAACTTTCTTTTTTCATAGGTGGGTTGTATTCTTTCTGTCTGTCATATATTTATGGCTATTATATGGAATCTATGTTCCTGACTGGAAATTCAGTGTGGTGCTAACCGATTCCTCGACAGCTGCAAATAACACCTTCGTTTACAAGGCAATAAAATGCTCTTGTTTACTTCTTTTCTTTTCACTTTTTGGTTGGATATCGGCATTCCAATTCTGTAGTTGAGCTGGTATATGTTCAAAAAATTGTATCATAGTTTTGACAAAACCAGAAAGCTGGGGCTCTAGATATATTTGACAACGTCAAGTTAACTACCGGTCTAACTTAGAAGTATGAGGTAGATTTATCACAAAATGTTCAAAATGGGAGTAGACTAATGCATTTATTTGGTCACTCTTTGTAGCACCCTTACCCGAGTCACAACTAAACAGACTAATAAACATGCAACATTAAAACTTAACAACAACAATTAAACAGCGGAAACCAAATAACTTAATCATCTTACAACTCAAACGAAAATAGAACAAATAACAACAGTCTTAAACATTAATACAACCATATCGAAAACATAATTTTGAATGAGAAAACGATAAACCACATAAAACCTCCGCTGGATCACCACCTAAAATCCAACTGCTCTAGTCACTGCCCTGGTCGTCCGAACCGTCCAATCTAAGACCTACCAAGTGGAATGAGGTGCCCAAGATGAAAACAAGGACGTGAGCGACAATCGCCCAATACTAGAATGTACTTGTATACAAGCTGATATGATGCATGCGAAATGCAATATGCTCGGATATCAAGGATCAAGTCAAGAATCTCATGCTCAGTCTAGAGGCGCCTGAGTGTGTAGTCTCTGATATGTCTTAGACATGTTTTGGCTCCCACACTCATCATCAAGACGTGGACCTACGATGTCTAGGTCGTCAGAGCCCACGGGTCCCATCGAACACTGTAGCTCTCGATGCCCCATCGTTCACAATACAGAATAGGGCTGAGCGGCCCCAACAAACGAGGTATATCTCAAAAGATATCAGGCTCAACATGATATGTCATGCATAATATACCAAAGCAGTAAAACATGTATCATACAACAGATAAATATGCAGCATATAAGTATGTATACTATGCTTGGATATCTCAGTCAGTACATCACGTACCTCACTAAAACAATCTGACAGAAAGCTCCGAACTTAGACAATACCAACAATATGAAATCACTATCAAACCTGATCCTGAATTACCAAACATGCTACAAAGTTCTTCCTAATAATCTTTAAATCACTAATTAAGGCTTTAGGATTATACCTGCGTCCGTCGTCAGCCCGTTGATGATGTCTCGATCTCAGTACACCGACCCCTCCTCGAGCCGACACTAGCTCCGAAAGTTTCCGACACCAAAGTGCCCTAGAAACTGACTAGAAAACCTTAGGTATATGGCTAGAACTCTCTCTGAAGAATACGGTGTAGGAAACAAAAGAAATCAGCTTCCATTTATAGGCTGGATCCGGAATAAATCAGAAAATCCGAATCAATCTTATCTGCCACGTGTCAGAATCTCATTTGTCTAGTTGGATTTCTTAGGATAATGTAATCTGAAGTTGATCGGGTTATCCATTTTAATTTCGGTGGATCCCAACAGCTTGATCTCGAATTATCAATTCCTTAATAATACTTAATTAACAACTCTTTAATTATCTCTTAATTTGTACTTCATTCAAAATAAGGATTTGGGTCATTACACTCTGCATAAGGTGAAGATATGCTTTAGGGATGAAAAGAAAAGGGAAATAGAAAACAGAGATAAAAGACACACTGCCTCTATCCTAACAAAGATACTGTTAATAATAATGTATATATGTGAATTATACAAGTGATACATAAGATTAAAAGCCAAAAGGAACAGAGTTTACAATTGCAGCATGTAAATTGTTAATCTAGGTTGTTACCTTTATTAAATCATAAATATAGGTTAAATGTGCTGTGAGAGGTGATCTTGGACCAGCATGTAACTCTGCTGGGATGATTGATCGCTTTGTGCTTGGACTTGACCATCTTTATGCAAAACCTGTGTACAGGAATTTGAAGGTATCATCATTAGAATGTTATCTTCATTTAATTTCAGGTGTATATGCTTTTCAATTCATCAATAGTTAAGCAAGCTTTTTATTAGGAATGCAATATATCCAGTCATGGTCAAGTTCCATTGACTTCACCCTCATGGTGTCATGCACCTTTTGATCCTGAAGGCATTTTAAGGTATGCAGTACTATATTATCAGTCAGTGGTGCTGTCACCTGTTGCACCCGAGCTCACTAAATGAAATAAATGTGCATGTGTTTGTGTTTGTTTTAAAAATAATTGTTTACTTTTGCTAGCATGGTATCAATTATTTGACCTTTTATTTTTAATGTGCAATTACTTACGTCGATACTCTATTATTAAAGTTCGTTTACAGCTGCTGTAGCTTGCCTCATCGGACTCCATTATGGTCACACTTTGATACAATTACAGGTAAATGCAATAGGATAAACTTTTCATGCTATGCTCACTTCAAATATTACTTGTGCCAGATGCCACTTTCTTTTGTGAAACAATATTAAGAATTAATGAGAAACACTTTTGACTGTCAAATTCTATATAGAGTCCACTTACATGCCATTTATTTGCTATGGATCGTGTTTCAGCATCACAAAGAGCGGCTGTGGAATTGGTCGATTTACTCAGTTTTATTAATGGTTCTAGGATTGTTGCTTGCCTTCTCAGGTTCATTTTCTCGAATTTACTAGTTTTTTAAACTTGTACTGGTCATTCGCTTAATACAGACTGAAACTACATATGTTTGATATTCAAATCATTTGCAGCAGACGGGGGAAATTCTGCTGCATAGACAGCTGAAAACATCTGAACCCTGCATCCCTAAGTGGGTTTGGAACATGCATAAATAAATATACTTTGAGCGAATTTGTATTATAAGTAATTTTCCCATTGAGACATTTATAGTGAGATGCTCAAGGAAGATTCCATAAGATGAAATTCACTAGTATGCATTTTTGCAGCATTTCGTTCCACAATCACACATGCAAGCACTCTCTCATACTTTGGGGGTGTGACTTCTTGAGCTATACTGTTTATTTGCGGTAGAGTGACAAATAGATTGACTACAGAACCTAAAAATTCGAATCTTTGCTGTAGACATAGAAACTGGAAAGGTGAGTTGTGAAGTTGGATTCAAGATTGAAAGGAAAGTCGGGAAGTTGGATTTATGAGATTGAACTCTTAAATTGTATTTACTTACTGCTTTTATTCTACGCTAACAAATAAGTACCATGTTATTGATTCAAAAAAAAATAACCTTACCTTTAGTTGTCATCTAAGCATATGTTAATATGCTTGACGTGTGAACTTCCACTATATTTCATTGTATTTTTACACAAAGAATCAAATATTTTTTTTTCTCTTGGCCTTAGGTACACCTTTAAATAAATCTTTGTACACAATCAGCTATTTGATGGTTACCTCCGCAACTGCAGGAATCACCTTTTGCATACTGTACACTCTGGTAAGTTTAATGTCATATTTGTTTTTAGCCGAGTCTGAATTTCCCTTCGTTACTAGTTGAATGTGTCATTTTAAAATTCGTAAAGTCAAAGTTAGATGGCACCTTTGCCACCCTCCAAAGCCACAAGCGAAAGAATCACAACATATGATAAAAATTAAATGAGAGGTTTCGATCCCAGTACAAGTGTAAAGATTATTGAAAAACGTCCGATATCATAGTGACATGCACATAGCTGGACCCCATAATATTTCTCCAAAAGATGATATGATGAACTCCTTGATCTGTGGTTTTGTTATACTTGTTTACTGGATTATTCCTTAACAGCTCAGATCTATGGGGCTCAGGCTCAACAAGAAATGATCCATTGGTATCAAATTATGTTCATTATCTTGGTAAATGCCAGTTCTAAAGAATGTAGTAAAAGAATTTGATCCCATCCCCTCCTTTCACAGTTCAATTTTATACTTTGGGTTTGTTCAGGTACCACCATAATGTGCACACACAATGCCTTTATGCACATGTGCAATGCTGTTGTTTATTCATCAAGGAGTGATGTGTAAAATTTCTAGAAAAATCAACACTTTCAGATTCAACAAATGAGGCGGTTGAATTTTGTCCTGTAGGTTGACGTTTATGGTTGGAGACACTTGACGTTCGTGATAGAATGGTTGGGAAAGCATTCGTTAAGCCTCTTTATTCTCATAACTTCAAACATAGTTGTGATAGCAGTTCAAGGGTTCTACTTTAAAGCTCCCGAAAATAATATAGTAAGTGCTGTAATTTTTCGACTGTATCCTATTTTTGCCTCCAACAATTTAAGATGCCACGTGTCCTTCATTTTTTAACAGATTCACTGGATTATTACACGGTTTGTGGATAAATAAAACAGCATGTAGCAGTTAGAGTTCATCCTCTGCTGTTTATAAAGTAAGCTCCATATAAAATGGTAGTGTGATTTCATCATACGAAGATTGCATCTTAGGATTAGTGATCTACTTATATGTTCGCGACTTTCCCCTCGCTTCTTCATCCTTCTATTTATATTTCCTGACCAAAATGGATGTCAATTGATCTGCAGGCTTCAAGAAGCTGCTGTATTCATGTCAAATTCAACTAAAACAACTACTACTCTTTTTTTTGGCATACTAACTAAGAAGCTTTATGTGTGAAGAAAACGAAAGAGTTGTGAATTCTCTCATTTGTCTATTAACTGCACTAATATTAATCTTTTCCGATGAGTTTGTAATTCCTAATTTGTAACGCAAGTTATGCCTACATTACTTTTTTTTCATCCACGAATAACTATTTTATTCGTAAAATATTAAATTTGGTACATAATTTATCTTTATGTACCAATATCAGAATCACATTGCCAATTTGGTCATTTCTTGAATTTTTCCTAAGATATGGATCAAACATTTACTATTTATGTTGCTCACGAAAAGTGAAATTGATGATTAATGACAAAATTGGAAATTAAAATGGAATATTCTATTTATATCCCGACATGCAAAACATGTTCGAAATAAGAAATATTTTCATGATTTAGATTCTCCGATGAAGAAGTCAACGCTCGTACAACATTAGAAGAATCCAAGAGTGAATCCAAGAACACTCGGATATTAATAAAATCACCTTGCACCTCAAGCATCAAACCATAATGAATAGCAATGAGTTCTTCGGTACGTAACCACTGAAGCAGCACAAATATTGTCTTGTTGAACCCTGATCATCGCACCCTTGCTATAAACTACCAATCTGCGCGAACAAGGTAGCTCAATTTCTCATACAATTTGTTTTCTCATCTTTCAGCTTTGTCTTGGGTTGAAAGTTCTTAATCATCTTGATTGATGGACATAGCAATTAACGATTATCTGATTAATAGTTTGGTTTATCTTTCAAAAAAGAGTTATTGGTTTTGAAAGAATTTAATGCCCACCACAATTATTATACCTCAATCATGATTCTTGGTAGGATATCATATTTAGACCATATTCTGTCCAAAAACATATTCAGTTGGATAAAGCCATTCCCTCTTTTTTCTCATATATTTCTTCTCTATTTTCAATTTTAAAAACATGTTTTCAGACAGTATCTTACATTAAAAAGGGATTCATATAATTAATTTAGGATATATTTCAGAGCATTCATTTGTATTTCATTTATTGAGTTCATTCATCATGACAAGTGGTTGGCATTTGTGGGCTATTATTCTATTCGACTATGAAAAGTACATGTATTCACGAGCATTGAGATATTCATTAAGCATTGAGATATTCATTAATCAATGATCACTCAACTGCGGCAGATGCATGCCACCAATTATTTTTATTTATTTATAAATGATTGTTCAAAAATTTCATTTAGATTTTGCCTTAGAGGCTGAATAATATTCCAAGCATAATTAATTATTGCTCCAACTCTTTTTTAAATAATAATAAAATTGAGAAAACAAATTTTTAAAAATTTGCGGGGCGGCAAACTGAGTTAATATGATTTCTTTTCTTTTTTTTTTTTTCTGGTCATCATCGTTGAATCCCATAAATTAATAGTAATTTGTGAACAATTATCTTAGAATCACTTTATAGAGGTTGCAAATACACTACGTTGATCGAGTGTGGGTCGATTCCAAGCATATACGATTTGATCATAAATTTATTTATTCATGATTTTTATTTGAATACTTTTGTTTTCGTTTGAATACTTCATTAGAACAAGGAACTAAATAATATTTTCACATTTTAGCCAAAATCCAAAAAGAGAGATATAAAATACACTAATAATTCTGAGACAGATCACGTGTCTGGATTTCTGTTGGCTCATTTTGACTTAGTAACTCCGAAATTGACAACTTGTCAAAAGAAAGAAAATAATAACAAGTGATTATTAATTATAATGTCCCTATTAAAAAGTTTGATTCAAGGAGATGACATCTAACTGTATAAATTATATATATATTATATATATAAATTTATGTGTGTGATAAAGGGACTTAAAAATTGTGTACTCTCTTTACAAATTGAATTTAAAATTACTATATAAAATCATGTTAATTTAAATTTGGTCGTATGCATGAATCACATCAATCAAGTTTACCAAGAAAATATTTTTTATTTCAAATTCTAACAAAATTTCATAATTATTTAAAAAAAAAATCGGTAGTTGATGTTCATCAATAACTCAGAAACATTATATTACATTACCATATATATGAGTTGACGGATGGTGGCGTACATGCTAATAAGAGATATTATTTAGGAATATATATGTGGGGATCGGACGCTAATCATGTTCTTAATCGTCATTGGGACTAATTAATCAATTCTAATAAACAGAGTCTAAATTTTAATTTTTTTTTAAATATAATATCAAATGCGGAACGTAATGGAATCACTCTACTATACATATCAGTATAAAAGTAAAGTACAAGTCTTGTATTTTATACCATCAATTACAAACTAAGGTTCAACTACTAAAGATCAAGTGTTCAACCCTATCTCAGATCCAGTCCGTAGTCTCCACTCTAATCACGATCTCTCTTTTTATCTCCTCGACCCTGAACCTGTCCCACCTGTTGTCATGCACATATACAAACACGACAACAGCTGGATAACTCCGGTGAGAATAAATCCCAGTATAAATCAATGAAACATGCAATCATATAATTAATATAAAGCATGAAGCAGATATCAGATATATATCAAAATCTGAAACATAATTAATATCAAACTATCAATCATACTCGTGACTCCACGACTCAGACTAGATTCAATCCTAGTCTAGGGATTCCGGTTTCCAGACGTTGGTATTCCTATATCGACCAACAGTAATAGAAGAAACTCTGATTCTATCCACGTCGATATAACCAAACATCCAGTGTCTTGACCTATCCGTCACAGACTGTGGCACTATCGCCAATACACTATCTTGTGACATCGTGCAATGTGCCCGTGGCGATCCCGCCACTATCAAGTACTTCTGTCACAAGATCACTCGTCTAAATACATGCTCTCTTTATATCAATAGAACAAGCATATCAAATCAAATCAATGCAAATAATAACAAATAGTATGTGATTTAGGGAAACACAAGTATATCCTACTTGTGTCGATCTCCCAATACCACATTGACTTATACCTTCCGTTTGTCATCTCGGTCTGAAGCAATATCAGTTCTGAACTCAAGGCTGTCTTTGTAAATCTGAAACGGTATATCGAGAATCGTAATATCAATATTCCATTCTCAATTCAACACTGAATCTGATTATTCTGAATTTAATTCAAACCATCGACATAACGGCACAATCTCAGTATCCCCGTAAATACCATATCAACAGATAACGGTTACCAATCATAACCCATATCCAATACAATCTGAAATCAATCCATAATCCAAATATGTCCAATATCAATCAATATAATCTGAAAAATCATAACAAATCCGTAATCAATCTGTTTCTTAATCTGACTTCGATTCTATGATGTCTAGCATGTCAAAAACATCATATCTGAATCCTATTCAATTCTGACAATAGCATAATTTCAAAACATATCAAAACGTAACAAAACTTACGTCCAGTTGGAGCCTGCGTCGATAGGAACACAGTACCCAAGTCGGATTGAAAATCGGACGGACGGATCTTCCGTAAACTTCAAGTTTCTAAAAAAAAAGGCGTAAGGATTTTCTTTACCACTATTTCGACTTTTGCTGGTCTGAGGGAAGGAATGAAGACGTTTTTCTATATATATATNAGCCTCTCGCGCATATGCGCGCCCTGTCTCGCGCATATGCGCGAGAAGTTCTGTCTCGCATATACAGCTCCCGAACAACTGACGCATATGCGCGCACCACTTCCACGCATATGCGCCAGAACCTCTGGCCTCACTTTCCTCTTACTCATACATGATATCCATTCATGCCTCGGAATGGTCCGTCTATCATCATATAAATTTATCGATAAATCATCTCAGATTAACAGGATAAAAATCTCGGGCATTACAATATACACAAATTACTTTTAAAACGTTCCCCTCCCTGAGCCTGAAAAAAAATTATAGACAAGCACATCTCGTTACACATAAGAACTAAAGATCATCAACTTTTTTTTTTTTACCATTAGAGTTGGAGTTTGTATATAAAGAACTAAAGATTCTTCCGTTGGGGGATCTTGTTGTTAGAGTAGATGTCCTGCAAGTTAACGGTTGACTAAAGAATTTATTGACTCAAGTGTAATAAACAATTTTTATTTTAATATAATTTAATTTTTTGTAATTTCATTTTACTTTATCTGTATACTCATGCAATCAACATAGATAAATTCTTTGATTATACTTTAATACGAATGAATCTTAATCCGATCTTGAAACTCATTTATAAAAATTGTATATTCTAAATTTGTTCTTAATACAAATAAACACGAGAAAACCATAGACCCAACACATGTGCCCACCTCCCCAAAACTTTACATGTATCCTGACTAATAGCCAGCTTTACAAGTTCAACAAATTATTTACTTTTGGCAATATTTATTATTATAATGTTACCAATCACACACTCAGTTAAATATTTTATCAATTATATATAATAATAAATATATTTCGAATATTTTGATCTTATACATATATTCGAGCCAAGCTCGAACTCAATTCATATTACGGGTTTGAGTTGAATTTTTCTTGATTTGATTCATTCATACCGCATGAGAAACACTCTGAACAAATCCTTTAACATATATGAATTTTAAAAATACTTTATAATATTCTTAGCTAAATTCAATTTACATATAATATAATTATTATGTCACGAGAATCATAAATATATGATAATGTTCAGATTTTAATGGAACAAAAATTGTTAATAAAAAACGTGTCGTTCATGAATTGGGGATAAAGATAAGGGCAAGCATCTGTCTGCTACATGATTTACTGCATTTTTATTTTATTATTATAAAAAAATTAAAAGGTGAGGTTTATAATATAATAATTAATAATAATGTATAATATAAATAAATAAATAAATAAATAAAAGGAGAAATACGATGCCAAAATGATAGAGATGCCACGACCATCTCTCTCACCTATGACTCCACCTGATAAGTCTGTGGGGGGCACATTTGGAATTTATTATTAATTTAGAATGAATGTTGGTCTTCTCACTACTTGTACCAATTTCAACTGTTTTATACATTATTATGAGACAAATATGAAAAAAAATATTGTTTTTCTTAGTCGACTCGTCGAATATTACCATCAAAAGATGCATAATATATGAAAAATAAATCAATATATGTGTATAATATAAACTATTTTTTTTATTATAGAATTTGAGACAAAAAAAAATGGACGAAATTAACATAATTGGCAGCAAGCAATTATAAATTTACCTATTTTGTTTTTTCTAAAACATATGTCCCACGCATAGTGTCCTATGGCCGCATACTAATGTCATGAATAATTGAACGTATATGACTAATATATATATACATATATATATATACATAACGAACAATCAGAATACATTTATAACGATGTTAACTTTCAAAACGACAAATGTGGGACAGAGGAAAAAGACATGTAATAATCGTTGAGCTAAACGTTTGTCGTAATGGGCCCTACAAACGTAAAGCCCACAGCGCAACAGATGATTAGGCCTCACATGCCAATGCCGACTTATTTGGGCCCACTTTCACTCTCTCCAACCTCATCTACATGAAACACACAGATGGATGATGGCAATGAACTTAAACCCGTCATTTTATTTATAACGTTTCAAATTATATGCATCGCAGCATGGATCTCTCATTTTTATGACTATTATTTCGTAAATTTGATTGGATAGGACCAGAAATTATGACAAATACATATATGAATGTAAACGAGTTGAATCGAGCTGTACATGATCGGGCTCGAGGTTGATTCAAGCATTTATCATGAAGCTCAAGCTCGACTCATTTTGAAATTATTAAGCTTACAAGTAGCTCGATTTCGTTTCGTCAATAGCTTGTTTTCGAGTTAATTAAACAAACTTTTTTCGAGCTTGTCGAGCTTTTTTTTATCTAAAAGACTGACTAAGAGTTTAAGAGAGTATGCTAATCATATTAATGTTCAAACAAAAATGTACTTGGTGCATGAATTAATTTGACAGTTCGTACTTACAATTTTTTTCAATAAAAAATAAAAAAAGCTTTTAAAAGTACTTTTTAAAGGGAAACTAAAATATGACAAAAAGCACCGTCATTGCGTTTCTATGCCATATCATTTTTTAACATATCTTGAAACCCCCAAAAGTTTAGCAAAACAACCTCCTCACCCCTTTTAACATCTCTGAAAATTTTAATTTGTTGGTCGATATACATGCTCTTAGAATATATGTATGATGAATCAGTTTGTGATTTGATTTTTATTCATTTTTATGTAAAAATAATTTTTATTTTAATTATATTTTACTGTTTTATCCAATTATGACGTCTACTTTATCTGTATATCCACACAAGATATATAGTTAAAGTCCTTGAATATACTATAGGTATCATGAGGTCTGTCTCTCAATGTAAGATCATGAAACTCATTAAGAAGGGTACCGTATATTCTAAACAGTTCCTAGTCGATTCAACCCTTAAAAAAGAGTAAAAGTCACTGATCTTGATACTAGCATCTGTGATATAAACGACATGTTTCATTAGTAAATGTATTAAAATGTCCATTCATACAGATGAGTTATCTAAAATACAAGATACATTTTTTGTGAATTGTTGAAGCATTTTTTGTGAATTCATCACAAGAAGCATTTTTTGTGAATCAGTTGTTCAATATATTGCTACTGTTTTAAGATGCATTGTTGAAGTATTTTTTGTGTATTTTAGATATTAAAATATTGCATACCAATTGTTTGATAAAATGTTTCAACCAAAATCATTTTTACACATTGAAAATGCATATTTTTTAAATGTTTTACCAAAATGTTTAATCGATTTTGACGAGTCCAACTGAATGATCAGTCTAGCTGATGAGCTGAATTGGCAGCAGACCTCAAAATCAGTTAGGCTCGAGAAAAGTGGCCAGCAAGGAGGAAATGATTGTGTTGGAAACTTAATTTCGGAGTTTGAAAAATTGAGCATGAAAAGATTGAATAACTGATCAAGAATACTGAAAGTAGCTGAATTGAATATTCATAAAACTGATAGTTGTCCGAACTGAAGATTAATGCGTATATAATCAAAGGTAATTGAACTAAGCAAAGTTCTGAATTGTGTAGTCAACTGAACTATCAGTTAAGACTGTTCAGTTACACATCAATCAGTTAATCATATCGGCTATGTCAACTGATAAATCAGCTTGACACGTCACTTGTTAAGGAACGTAGCTATCCACCGACAATTGTACAAAAACAGACTGCAACATGTAGTGGGAATGCCGTATTTCAGAAAAGCTACAATGTACGATTGTCAGAAGAATGTTGACGTGGCTATACAATGAATATAAAGTTTCAAAATTCATTCATTGTTACCTTTGGAAGCAAAGCCTATAAATAGTCGAGAAGATCAGCTAAAACAGAGTTACCGAATTACAAGTTTTGCAACCAAATGCTACAGAGTTACGAAGTCATCAAACAATACGGTCGAGAACTTTGCATATATTATTTCAAGTTTAAAAGCTCTCAAAAGCTCACACTTATTATACATATTCATAGGTTTCAGGCTATACCTTGAGCTTAAAGCACAAACACTCATTATTATATTATTCGATCTCGTAGAAGATCAGTTGTGCTGAGAAATTACATATCAGTTGAGTACTGATAATTGTATTGATACTAAGAGTTTCAGTCTTGGCAGTGTTAAGTCCAAACTGAAGTGGGTTTGTACAATTCTTTGTATAGATCAAAGTCTTTTAATGAATATCCTATCTTCGAGATAGAAGGGGTGACGTAAGAGTATTTGAAATCTCCGAACATTCACAAATCTTGTGTTCTTTCTTATCAGTTATATTCTATTTGTCTTTCAGTTATTTCCGCACTTTCATTAAGTTAACTGATTGACATTGACAACGAGATTCGCGAATTCAGTTTATCACTAAACTGATTCATCAATCGGAGAAGTTGTGAAAATTTTCAAGTGTTTATTCAACCCCCCTTCTAAACACTCTTTCACTCCCAACCAATCCTAACAAGTGGTATCCGAGCAAGCTGTTCTAAGAAGGACATTTGAAAAACTGATATTTTAAAATATGTTTTAAAATGCTACTTAAAATGGATTTCAAAATCCTCTTAAAACTTTTATATAAGTTTACTGGGGGAAAGGAGAAGGTTATGGCTCGGCAACTAACATTGTCGCCACTTCTCTAGACTCTTTTATTTTAATGATCTAGCAGCCTGCAGGGTGTTGAGTACAAGCTGACAGCGGATTAGCTAAACTGATTCAGTGGACAAGATTTCAGTTGCCAACATACCAATTTAGCTGATCAATAAAAGAAGCCCAGCTATGTTGAGATGTTGGATGATTAAAGTGGAGCTTAATCACCAGCAGTATACCGCCGCTTCATTGCCATATCATATCAGAGTAAATGATCAATGCGGTTCAGCATCAGTTGAGTCCAGTTTTGAGTCAGCTTGACCAGTTATCCAGCAAAGAGATCAAATTCAAGTCAAATTAGCTGCTCTTCTGGCAAAGAGACTCAAGATCGATGCAGCATTCAAAGAATTCAAGGCGACCACTTGTTAGTATATCCAGTTCTCTTATGTAGAAACTAACTGATATTTGATGTTATTTAAAGTTTGCTATTGTAGTAGAAATTTCACTTACACTTGCTGGTGTACGTAAATGTATGATACAAGGTACGTGTATTTAATTAAATAAAAATCATGTTTATCCAGTTAGCTTTCATGTAACTGAGCTGCTATCTTAAAATTTGTTGCCTAAACTGCTTGAATGATACTAAAATTTCATTAAACGCGTAAACGTTTATATTTTTGAGAGGGAGTTTTTTATTCAGTTTCTGAAAGGGAGTTTTCTTTAAAAATTATCCCTCGAATTGATTTTTTTTTAAAAAAACTCGTTTTTAAATTCGGTTCTTTAGGGAGAGTTTTCTTATCCCTCAAACTGTAAAATTTCTTTTAATTGTTTTTTTAAATGTTTTTGATTCTCACAAAGAGAGAGAATCAGTAGTTAAAATTTTAAAATTTATAAAAAAATCTTTTTAATTGCTCAAGTTTTGTGATCATAAAAAAGAGGGAGATTGTTGGAACATTTCATGTTCGCAATCTTGATTTTGATGTTAACAAAACTTGTTATTTTGGTGCTAATGATTTATCGAAGTGCGCAAGATGCTAAACCTGATCAGGCTTTGAACTGATCAGTTAACCGAGCCAAAACCGAAGCTTTCGAGAAGCAAACTGATAATGCCAACTGATTGCCCAAACTGAATCAGACCAACTGAAGTATAAATGACCAGTTCAACTGATTGTCCAGCTGACAGGCAGTTCAGCAGAAGGTCTTCAAAAGCCCGGCCAGCTGATGAAGTGCTCAACTGATGGAGAGCTCAGCTGCTCAATAGTATGTTTGCCTCCACAATGACTACAATAAGGAACAATCACAGGACTCCCTCTCTGGGATCCACTGTAACTCGAGGAAGAAGAAGAAATAGTGGAACCAGTCTTCTTAAACTTCCTACCTCTCGGACGCAAGGTAGGCTGCTGAGCTGTCACTGGAAGTGGAGGAGTGTACTGAGGACCTCCTCGTTTTAGTCCAGCTTCAGCTGCCTTTGCTCGTTCAACTGCCTCTGCGTAACTCGTAGGCAAACCTGAAATGACAAAAATATATATAGCAGGATGCAATCCATTCACAAACCTGTTATATTTTGCTTTAGCATTCGCAGCTACGTGAGGTGCATATTTCAACAAAGTAGAAAACTTCGAAGTATATTCTGCAACAGTTATCGTTCCCTGATGCAGACTATTGAATTCATTCTCTTGAGCAGTATAATAAGAAGGAGGGTAATACTGCTCCAAAAACTGGGCCTTGAAGACATCCCATGTGACTTCAATCCCTGCCTCTTTCAATCCAATCTCAGCGGCTTCCCACCAAGATTTTGCTCGGTCTTTCAGTTGGTAGAGAGCAAGTTTCATTCGCCGAGCCTTAGAGTGTTCAACAATATTAAACAGTTGCTCGATATCATTCAACCAGGCTTCAGCTCTTTCTGCACTCTCAGTGCCAAAGAACCTCGGTGATTTCAAGTCCTGGAATCGAGCCATCACCAGATCCATGGACAATCATTCGAATTGTCCAAATATCCTCTCAGTACTACTACTCGCAGTTTCATTCGTAGGATCCATCTACAAATCAGAGGATCAATATCACAAATCAATATCAATTTCACATCATCATCATCTCATATCATCATTTTCATCAATAACTTACTCAAACTAACTCAAGTAGGAGCAAGTAATACAAATAAATCAAA
>NC_133319.1:20356518-20371983 GCF_012295235.1 Primulina huaijiensis
ATATATATATATATACTGGGAAAGACCACGAAATCTCAAATCAACCATGACTCCCTCAAGAAGTACCATCTCCGGTCTCCTGGTAACCTGAAGTACCTGTCATTGTCAACATACAAAGACAACAACATCCCCCTTTGGGATGAGCAAAGCTCAGTCTAAAGCAACCACAATATGTACCACAGATATCTAAACAATGATATATGATATGCAATGCATGTATGTCATGGAGGTATCAGGTCAAATGCCCATCCACTGAGCACATGTCAGACTCAATCGAATCGCTATCAAATCAATGCTCGAGCTGGCACACCGACCTCAATCAGGGATACTCATATGATAACGTCGACAAAGAGTCATCAAATCCCAAATCTCAATCAATTATCGGGGCCACAAATGACTATGCTTTAAGGGTCATGTAATACCAAACATATCATTGTGTTCACAAACCCCAGAATCAAATCAAATCATATCAGGGTATCCAAGGATCATAGCTCAACGTGCATGTCAAGTATGCCACATCAACTCAACAAATAAGGCATACAGACATGTATCTCAATCCAATAAATCAAACATTTATCATATAATACAGATACCTGTCGTATGTTACCCGGTCGCAACATACCTCAATTCTTCGTTTCCAATTGATGTAGCTTGAAGATTCGGTATAATAATCTATCTACATCAATAACATATTCATTTCAATCAATAACATCATTCAAAATCAACAATATAAGTTTCAAATATCTTTTGAAACTTCAAAAATTCATATCAAAGTCAAATCATATCATAATTCAATTTCGACTTTAAAACTTAGTTTCTTGTCGGTTATTCTACCGCATATATTTATCAGAATTAATAATAACTGACAAATAATTCTCCAATCTCAATCCAACGATTAAAATTCTCTAATTATAATAAATTGAGAATAATTCAAAATAACATCACTATAATCATCTCTTCTTCGTTAAAATCATACATTATTCAACAATTTTCAATTTCTGTATGATTTAACAATTTATCGGATTTATTCCAAAAATCAACGAATTTCAAACTTCATCAAAATATAAAATTTATACCTCAAATCAAAGACATCGTGTCAACGATCCCAGAACTGAAGTCGGTTCATCGATTGGATAAACCGATAAGTCGCAAGATCGAAAAGAAAATTCAAAACCCTATTTCTCTCTTCTCTCTCTTTTTCTTATGCAACTTTCTGAAAGTTACGTAAAATGATAACTTACAAATTTATTTTAAATTTTTTATTTTTTTAATTTTTAAATTTAAAATTATATTATATTATATTAATAAATTATATAATATAATATATACTATTTAACATTTTAACGTCGGTATATCTCTTTAGACCAGACAAACGATCACATTTTCCAAACTCAAAGCAGGAAACTTTTATATCTTTGAGTTTTCTACGTTATATCCAAATTGCAAATCATTTGGAATTCATACGACCAAAATATGTCACTAATTATCATTTTGCTCTTAAAATTAATTCATTATTTTTCAAATTATTTACGAAAATGCCATCAAAATAAATTGAATATTTTTCAACTTATTTACAAAAATACCATCAATACTATTTTATTTTCGGGGTCTCACAATAATGGACGTTGCAGCGACACTTAAAGACAAAATGTTCCAGCATAGATGTTGGAAAAGTCGAGACAAAAATATCAAGGAACGCATTCAAGCTGCAACAGATACAATTACTGAGTCTCACTGTATGATCAGTTTCTTGTCTATAAATAGAAGATCAGTGAAGACCAATAAACAAGTGTGTGAAGATATAGAAAAAGGACACGCATATTGCATATCGGCTTACTAGAAGCAATCAGCAGCTTAGATTAGAAGCACAATTCCCTCAGTGTGTGAGAACACTTTTGTGTTGTACTCAGATATCAGTTCTCTCTCTCACACACACACCACCACTCAAATATAGTCTTGCACAAAGATAATAAACTTATGTATGTAGTCGTTGACACACAGACGTTAAACAAGTGTTGACTGAAAGGTGGTGCCTTTAGTCTAGTCTAAGAGTTCAGTTAGACAGTACGGTAAGTCCTAAGCTGAATAGGTTTGTATAAATCAAATCTTCTAGTGGATCCTATCTGAGGTGGTAGAAGGGGTGACGTAGGAGCGGCTGAAGTCTCCGAACATCCATAAACATATCTTGTGTTATTTAAATGTTTAACTATTGTTTTCAAATTGATTTGATCAGTTAGAGAATTCGTCAGTTCGGTTTCCACCATAACTGAACTGATATATGCCAACAACTGATTCTCTTAATCTTTCAGTTATTCAGTTGCACAATATATAAAATATATCATTTTTTCTTGACGAGGGATTACTTCGAGTGTTTTCCGCTTGATTTATAATCAAACTCGATTTAATTTATCGGTGTAAACATTTTTAGAAGACGAGCTATTGCAGCTAATTGATTTATCGTGTTAAAAGCATCTCAAAGGTGCCGAACACATGATCCATCAGATTGTTTCAATATCATAAGCAATACATAAACTTTACAAATGATCATATTCTTGTGTCTAACGTATATATCATTCCTGGAGCATATAAATACGACATCTTGAATATAAAATACAAGATTTAGAAGGAGATTCAAAGCATGGGCAGTCTACATAAAAAATTAGTTAGAGCGAGAGTAAACCCAAGTGTGAAGATACATTTAATANCACTGTAAAAATCCTCACACACAATCATTCACACATATACATGAGAGAAGGACATAAGAGACGTTAAATATTATGTGGATTGTGATGTTGCGGCCTACAATTGAAAGTGTTCTTGGAGTTTCAATTATACAAGAGATAGGTCATAAGTTGAAATTGGTTTGCATAAGGAGTTAAATAAATCAAAGTTTTCTAAAATATTCTGCCCAAGTGAAAGAAGAGGTGATGTAGGAGTTGTTAATCTCCGAACATCTATAAACAAATTTGTGTCTATTTATTTATCGCATTTACTTATTATTACTATTGTTTTTAAGATGCATTGTTGAATCATTTTATGTGTATTTGAAATACCAAAATATTGAACACCAAATGTTTGATAAAAGGCTTCAATCAAAAACGTTTTTACACATTCAACTTGCATATTTATTAAATATTTTGCCAAAATATTTAATCGATTTCTACAAAGGATTATTTTGAGTGTCTTCCGCTTGGTTTGAAAATCAAACTCGATTTAGTTCATCGTTGTTCAATATTTCAATAACTGAGTTATTGTATCTCAATGATTATCCCCTAATTGATCTTATCACATGTATTTTAGAGAAATGTGTTTTTCTAGTTGCATATACGATGTCTCTATTATTACTCAAAGATATATCACATTTTTATCAAATTCAGTTGCATCTCTAGATATATCAATAATTGCATATTCGATAGAGATATATGAGTTGAAGTGTAACGCCCCAGATTCGACGACTGTCCTCACTGTACCAAGACGAGTCTTTCCAGCGTGCTTATATCCTCACTCACACGCACCTAGGAAATTTCCCAGGAGGTCACCCATCCCAAAATTGCTCCAAGTCAAGCACGCTTAACTTTGGAGTTCTTATGTGATGAGCTACCGAAAAGAAGATGCACCTTAGTGGTATGAGTAGTACATATCAAATATTTTGAGCCCTCTTCAACTGTACAGTCCATTACATTGAAAAGTCTCGGAATCCCTCTCCTTCCGGTGTAAGATCGGTTCATTCATGTTCCCTCCGCCTAGAAGCCTGCCAGGAGCCGCTCATTGTCTGTGCAACCTCATGGCACCGGCGATCACCCCTCGTCCTCTTCGGCCCCGGGCCTCACATGCCCACCAGCTTCCGCTTGGTTCGTCCCCGAACCACACCGTACTAGGAGAGGTCGGCTCTGATACCAACTGTAACGCCTCAGATTCGACGACTGTCCTCACTGTACCAAGACGAGTCTTTCCAGCGTGCTTATGTCCTCACTCACAAACACCCTAGAAAATTTTCCAGGAGGTCACCCATCCCAAAATTGCCCCAAGTCAAGCACGCNTTAGAAAATTTTCCCGGAGGTCACCCATCCCAAAATTGCTCCAAGTCAAGCACGCTTAACTTCGGAGTTCTTATGTGATGAGCTACCGAAAAGAAGCTGCTCCTTCGTGGTATGAGTAGTACATATCAAATCTTTTGAGCCCTCTTCAACTGTACAGTCCATTACATTAAACAGTCTCGGAATCCCTCTCTTTCCGGTGTAAGATCGGTTCATTCATGTTCCCTCCGCCTAGAAGCCTGACAGGAGCCGCTCATTGTCCGTGCAACCTCATGGCACCAGCGATCACCCTTCGTCCTCTTTGGCCCCGGGCCTCACATGAAGGGACTGTACTGTATGCTAACCATAACTTAATGTTCTTGTAAGCACAATTAGTGAGACCTAGGGATCATGTGATGATGCTAATAGACGCTCTTACCATGATCCGATGGGTGCAATCAGATTTAAATTCTCACATTATTGCTCAAAAGGTTGATGAAAATAATGAAGCTAATTAGGGTAAGCTCTAATAAGAATAAATGTTGTTATGAATCTCATGAAGTTTTTGAACCCACGTTAGTCGTATCCTTGAACCATTAAGGGATCACTCAAATATCGGATTTTGTATGTGTTCCCGTTGAGTTTTATCCAAGGGACCGAAATTTGAAAATTGTTTTGAAGATTTTGATCATCTTCGTTGTGTCTTCCAAACTTACCATAACATCTTAAAACACACCCATGATCATTTCTTAGGCGTAATTTTAAGCCCATTGACTAAATTCGTAATTCATTTTAAAACTTGAACTGAAGTCCCAGTTTTAACCCGAAACTTAACCAAATTTTACCAAACTTTAACCATAGCTTACTAGCACCTAACCAATCCTTTTTCAAATCAATTCAAGCCATTTAGAACCTTCGGAATCTCTTAGAAGGCTACTGAATTTTTCTGCACACTTTGTCCAAACCCTAGCCCTCACAAACCATGTGCTCCTTCCCTTAGCCCTTAACCAATGTGACCAGCCCCTAACCAGCCATCCTAGGATCTAGACCGAACCCGTAGGGCCCCTCCTGGACCAGCCTACCCATCCATGCACAAGGACGTGCACGCTTCGCTCGAAGCCATCACGCGCATGGCTATATTGGGTCCCAGCCGTACGCCTCCCCTTCCTTGACCATCCAGCCATACGTTGACCACCATGGCTCGTGGCTAGGACCCTCACGAGCCCAGCCCCTTGCCTGGAAAGCACCCCGCATAGCCCCTTTCTATTTCCTTCCCAAAACCGTGCCCTAGCCTTCAAGAACCAATAATTCATGCGGCCTCTCTCCCTTCCTGCCCAGCCCTTATACCATGCATCTAAGGGTCCCTAAAACCTTTGAAAATCAACCCTTCTAATAGCCCTAACCTGGCAGCCCCTTTGTGCATCTCATAATCATGAATTTCATGCAAGAAAATCAAGGTTTTTCATGCGTTTCCATAAAATGAAAATAAATAAGAGGGTATCATATTTTTCATGTGAACATGTATATTCACACATAATATGGTATGAACAATGAGCAAAGAATGAATAAGACATGCTTTTGCGTGATTCACACACGAATATTCAAGCCTTGACGCAAGATAATGTTGTCGGAGAGATGGGGAAGATCCTTGTTGTGTTTATCCTCTTTAAAACTGACGTGAATTGCTTATAAACGTGTGGTGTGCGTTCGTGTGGGGTGGGGAGAGAAACCCTAGGTTTCTAATGCTTTAAATGTGAGTTATGAAGAGTTTTAGGCTTTAGAAACTCAATCTTTTGACATAAACAATGTGGTATTTAATTAGGCCAAATAACCCTATTAAAATAGGTCCATTAGAATGTAGGAAAAATATTCCGTTTAGGAAAATTTTCGAAAATATTAACTGAGCCCCCAAAAAGTTCTTGTTTTTTTTTTTCAAAAATCGATTACCAGTTTAAAATACGACTCGTCATGTATAAACATCTCAAAACACCATTTTTGAAAATCATCTATTAAATATGACATATATTAAATAATTAAAAAATAATCATTTAATAAAAATATTTTCTCTTTACGGTCTTCGGTCTCCGGTCTTCGATCGCGTCTCCAATAACCCTGGAAAATACAATTTTATTCATTCTAATAGAAAAACATATTTTAAACATGTAACCATGCCTACCACATATAATTAATAAAATTAAAATAATTTAATTAAGCATTTTTCATTTTCATATATTTGCATGCAGTTGGATTACGATATTACATTTTGGACCTTACAATATTTTTTTGAAATTCATACAACTTGGTGATCAACTTTTCAAATTCATGGCAAGACAAAATGTATGGAAGAAAAATATCGAAATAATGGAAGAAATATCAACCGGATTATAGTAATATTTTCATTTCACCTCTATTAATACCCAAGCCCCCATTCTTGAAAATCACACCTGAATTTCACTCAAATTTTCAAGAATTTTGCTCCCAAGTGTTGTCAAGTTTTCGAAGATATTTTCAAGAAGAAGTTCTGTTCGAATGTTTTTAGGATTTATGCAGTATTTTTCGAGCCAAACTAATTATATATTCATGTTTCTTCTAAAGATTAATGTAAGTGAGCTTGTTTTGAAATTATTATTTCAATTATTATTCGATGATTTTGAAAGTTTTGTTCAATCATGCTTCTCTTTTTCGGTAACGATAAAAAACTATTATACATTTTTAGCACTGTGATGATTCATATAGATATGGGTGAAAATTCTAAATTACGATAAGTTTATGACCCTTATACGATGAGATTATAACCGTTGTTATGGCCTCTTCTCCTTAAAGGTGTAAAAATTTGGAACTGATAACAGTAAACCATGGAAAGTATATGAATTTCAGTGCTCATGTTTATGCCTAGGTTATATGTTACACGAAATATACTATGATATGATATGTTATTTTCGAGAATCATTAATATTTGTTATGTATATGATCAAATGGCCTCCACTTGCTGAATGACGACTATATCACTCACTTCTTACTCTGCACTCTCAGATAAGCCCGAAGAAAAAGTTAAGGACGAAGAAGAGAATTTTGGGGCTGGTGATAGAGACGATCCCCGGAGTTTAGTTTAATTATGTTTCTTTGTAAGTTTTTATTTCAACTCAAGTTGTATGATGCATTCACGAGTTTATTTATGTTTTGGAATTTTACGTTGTAAAAAAATGTCGATTATGATTTATAAATT
Source organism: Primulina huaijiensis (assembly GCF_012295235.1). Classification (NCBI taxonomy): domain Eukaryota; kingdom Viridiplantae; phylum Streptophyta; class Magnoliopsida; order Lamiales; family Gesneriaceae; genus Primulina; species Primulina huaijiensis. The sequence goes on from NC_133319.1 coordinate 20,363,761, forward strand.
GTTTGGTTAGACTTTGATATACGACACTAGTTGTTTTCAATTGTGTGGTTGTTAAATAACGCGGGTGTAGACTAACCTCAAGCACGGGGAGTGACAACCACTCAGCCTCTTCACCACATTTTTCAAGGGCTATAAATTCAAATGCTATTGTATATCTGACTATTAGACTCTGATTAGAATATTTTCTTGAAATCACTGCACCTCCTAGTGTAAATACAAATACAATGGTATAATTCGAGTCTTTCCTATTGGATATCCAATTCCCATCGCTGTATTATTCAATAACAAGATGATATATTGTATAATTTAGTCCATATGCACGAGTGTACCTTAAACATCTCATCAATCTCACAATTGTTTATCCATTGTTCGACTCTCTGATTACTTGTGAATCTACTCAATTTTTCTTATTGCATAGCCAATGTCTGGTCTTGTATAACTCATTGAGTAAATCAAACTTCAAATGATACAAGAGTATTATAATTGAGACACACTCTCACCTCAATTCTTCGAGAGATGTTGATTTAATTCTATTGGAGTTCATACTTGCAATAATCCGAGAGTATTTTAATTGAGACACATTCTCACTTTGATTCTTCGAGAGATGTTGAATGAACTCTGTTGGAGTTTCAACTAATGAAAAATCATTTTTTTTGAATTTCTCAATAATTTTGTCAAAATAATGTTTCTGGCTCAAAACATTCTTTTCGATGTTCTTTTAATTTTAATTCCAAGCATTATATCAACTAAGTCCACGTTCTTCATGTCAAATCTCGAGTTCATCAACTTCTTAGTGAACTTAACTAACTGCTTTGAACTCAATTTTTATAATGACTTTATCAAACTTTCCGTGCAATTTATTTGGTGCCTGTTTTAAGCAATACATAGATTTTACCAATTTACATACCTTGTATTTTTGCTTAGCCTCATAAAATCTCTTAGGTTGTTCCATGTAAATCTCCTCTTTTAAATCTTCATTCAGAAAATCTAATTTAAATCCATTTCTTGTACTTCTAGATTTCAAAAAGATAAAATCACATGTATAATTCGAATTGAGGTTATTCTCATTACCGGAGAATAAATGTCAAAGCAATCAAACCTTTCTCATTGACAATAATCTTTTATTACAAGTCGAGCTTTATAATTATCGATTGTTTCATCTGATTTCATTTTCCGTTTAAAAATTTATTTATATTTTATTGGTTTGCTTCCAGAAGAAAGATCTACTAATTCCAAAGTATGCATGGTTATGCGAAATGGATTCAATTTCAAAATTAATGACCTCTTTTCATTGAGATTCTTCAGATGAATTCACAACATCTTTAAAACTTTGAGATTCACTTTCTAACATGAAAGTAATAAAATCCGAACCAAAGAATTTTTTTACCTTAGCTCTCTTGCTATGTCTGAGTTCAATATCACAATCAACTATTTATTCTTGTTCCATTATCCATATGATATTTTAGAAGAACTTAGTTCTTATTAAGATTTGCGTGAAAACGTATGTTCAAAGAACGATGCATTTGTTGATTCTATTATTGTATTATTATTAATATCAGATATTTGATATTCATGCATAAGAAAACGATAGCCAATGCTGATTTGTGCATATCCAATGAAAATGACATCAATAATTTTTGTAATATTTTTACTTTTCTCTCGATGCAGGTACAACCACTTTGGCAAGACACCCCATACTTGCAAGTATTGGTACGAAGAAGTTCTTAATTTCCATATATCATATGAACTTTTATCTTGTTTCTTTTGAGACACACCTTATTTAAAAGGTAATTTATAGTTAAAACAGGTTTACCCCACTTGTGGTAAAACTAAACTCAAGAACAACACATTCATCATTTCTTTTAAAGAATGATTATTTTTTTCTTCAATGCTATTTTGTTGATGAGAATAAAGTTCAGTTTTTTCGTGTATGATTCCATGATGAATACAAAACTCAGTAAATTGTGATCCATATTCAGCTACATGATCACTTTTTAACACCTTAATTTTCTTATCAACTTGATTTTCAACTTTACTTTTGTATATCACAAATTTATCTATGACTTCATCCTTACTTTTGAGAATATATACATAAAAAAATTTTGTGCTATCATCAACAAAAGTAAAAAAAATATTTATTCACACCATTTGTTTGCAATATTTTTAAATCACATGCATCCGAGTGCACAAAATCAAGATATTCATTATTTCTTTCAATAGTTTTGATATATTATCTTGTTAGTTTTGGCTCAACACAAGTCTCGCACTTGTGTGTGTGTGTGTTTTTTTTTTAAATCAATTTAGAGTGTATAAATGTTTTTTAAGTTAATTAATTTACGAATAGTATCATAATTAACATCTCTTAGTTTACCATGCACAAATTGGAAAACTCAAGCAAGTAAACATAATCGTTAATTTTATTCATCATCAGCTTAATAGCCATTACATTGAGCTTAAAAAGCTTATCACTTACATATCTTTTGCCAACAAACATTCAATTTTTATACAAGATAACTTTATCTGACTCAAAAATAACGCGGAAACCAAGGTTATTCAATAGATTTTTCTCATTCTCAGATTTTTTAAGATTTGCAAAAATCTTCTTATTGGAACAAACGTGGTGAGTGACACAATATCAATCCACCACTCTCTTGAGTTTGAACCCACCAGATTTACCTCTGAAATAAAAACTTAAAAGTTCAAACCAGATATTTCTTTTGATCATGCTCGACTACATTTGCCTTGGAAAAATTCGGAGAGAATAATCATCTTTTAGAACTCCTATTATCTTCCTCGATGCGAAGTCTAACGATGAGCTCATCAACATTCATTCCTTGCGTTTGTGTTTCAAATAATATTTTAATTTTTTCAAAGTTGATGTCAATTTTGCGACAATCACAACCCCTTGGAAGATCATTCAAGATCATTCCCTCACCATGAATCTCATGGAGAATCACTTGTATTCTCTTGATCTTGACTAATGAATGGTTTGATCCATCATTTTAAAATCCAAGAATCGACCTACAAGGAAATTTTTGGCTCCGATATCCTCGATTTTGTACTTTTTATCAAGGGATTCTCATAACTCTTTAGTTGTTTATTGGCACTGAACACATTGTAGAGTGAGTCAGCTAGTCCATTCAACACATAATTTCGGCATAGGAAATAAAAATGATTCCATATCTCCCCAACACTTATGGCTTTGACACCTCTCTCACCATTATTGAGTTTAAGAGCATCCTCGTAGAGAAATCTAGCCAAATCGAGAGTATGCAAGTAGAAAAAAAATTCTGCAACTATATTTTGAAGTCTACCTCCATTGAATTTCTATGGTTTTCCCCCATGATTTGATGGTATAGAAAAAACAGTGGCAGACACGCGAGTGACAACATCGTTTGAATCAATAGTCATATCTGAAACACAAAGCATAAATTAATATATATTCTTGAAATTAATATGTATTAATATTTTTGGCCGACATACATGGAAGAATAAATCATTTTGAAATAAAATATTGAATATATAAAAATAAAAAAGGTATGTGGTATGCTTCGATGAGTTGAACAAGTGATGAGGCCTGTGAAAAAACAATTTTCTTAAAACAGATTCACACCTTCACCGATGTTGCTTTGAGGATCGAATAGACATATGTTTCTCAGGATACGACGACAATACAAGTAACAAATAAACACAAAACGCTACTCCGACGAACATAAAATATGCTTGATCATAATTACTCTTTGAAAGTTACAAAACTGAGAAAGACCAGAATGCAAGAATGAAAAACTTTTAGTTTAATTAATTTTTTTGTAGTGTTTTTTCTAATAGTATTTGGCTCGTTAGATCGTGAGTTTGAGCTCGACTTGTTTGTTGGGATAATTTATTGTCCCGTGGATTTAGCAATATATATTATTTATTTGTTCTCACATTAAAGTTTTATTGAAAGATATGACACGTAAATGCAATAAAACGAGAAACTCACCAATCAAAATTTTCATATATTAGTTGACTTTTTGGCTAGAATGCTCAACGAACTCGAAAATGAGCTCGTTTAACGAGCTCGAAAATGAAATTAATTAAAGAGCTTGAAAATGAGTCTGCTTAACGAGCCAAGTTCGAGTCAGAGTTGTTAAACAATATATTAACGAACCGAACTCAAGCTATTCGCGAGTTTCTTAATTTTAAAACGAGCCGAGACGAACTCGAGCTTAATGATAAAATCTCAAATCTAACTCGAGTTAATATATATCTCAAACGAGGTTGAACCTCACAATGTTTGACTCACTTCGACTTGTTTACATTGTTACACATATTTATAGCTTCAACATATTTTCTTGTTCAATGCACTAGTTTCACGACTTAAACATTTAAATGTAACTCATAAAACATGTTGCATGAATTAAAATTCCGTTAACTCATCTATAATAAGTGCATCAATTCAATTCACAAAAGTGAATCTATTCCAACATAAACTTCATCTTATATATATAATTGAATATATTGAAATTAAACAACAGAGGATTTCCCGAAGACAACTTCAGAAACATAAATTCATAAAAAAATCACCCATAAACGCCTTAAACGCCATAGTTTTGGTTGATGATTTAACACTGTTTATTCAAATGAATATTTTCAATATAAAAGAAACTGTTAAAAACAGTTTAAATGAAGAATATAATTTACCTGAAAATTTAGATTTAGTAAATAAATGGATTATTCCTAAAATAGAATCTAAAATGATCTATAAATTAGGAACATTTGAAAAAATAGGTTTTAAACAGGTAGTAAAAACTACAGAATCATTAGTACCTCTTCATAATGAAGAAATGGTTATTAGACTATTGAATAATAAAGATATTTTGCCTTATAGGAAAAATTACAGATTTATTCATATTGGTTTAATACAAATTGCTTTTAGACCTTTAACATTAGAAGGTTTACCAGAAAGCTTCATAGCAGCTTTAAGAGATGATAGAAATTTAAATTGGAAACAATCCCTTATGAGAATAATTCAATCTAGTCTGGCTCATGGTCCAGTATATTTTGATGTTTATCCAAATTTATCTTTATCTTTGTCTGATATAAATATCTTAGACTCTTTAACATTAAATGTTAAAACTCATGGTTATAATTATACTCCTGGTACAGAAGTTATATGTATCTGTTATCGTATTTATTATAAACCATTGTTTACACTGAATCCTATGTGTAAAAGAATTGATAAAAAATTAAATGAAACAATTCTAATAGAAACTAATTTTAATAGATCTAATATTACAACCCGTAGATCTATAAAATGGGAAGAAATAGAATTTCCAGAAAACTGGATAATTGAACAAGCTGTTCCTAGAAATCCTATAATAAATAGGGATTTACAGCAAGTTATTCAAAATAATGAAGGATCTGTTCAAATACAGTTTAATAATGAACAAAGAAGATTATTACCATCTTCTGTTTATGCTAGATCAAGATCTAGTCATTCTTTTATTTCACCTTTAGATTATATGGTGGATATTCCACAAACTTCTAGAGTTTCAACTTCTCAAATACGAGAAGAAGTAGAATCTTCAGCAGAAGATTTAATTATTAATCAAAATAATATTGTTCATCAATGTAACTTTCAAAAAGTTAAAGAAACTGAAACTGTTTCAGAAATGAATTTTACTATTTAATGGATAGTAAACCAAAAATTGATTTTACTAAAGGATCTTTTGCTAGAGCAAAGATCAATGCAGAATTTTATTTACCCAAATGGAAATCTTTCAGAGATTGGTATTTTAAAAGTTTCTCTGAAGAAGAATTTGAATATATTGTCACAGAATTTTATAAATACTGTGAAAATCAAAATAGATTAATTCATTTTGTTCCTTGGTTTTTTAAAACATTTATTATAGATTATATTTCTATTCTTGAAAGAAATTATAAATTTCCTTCTGGACAGATTCAAAAATCTGTTTATCCTCCTCAACAATCTTTTATTATAGAAAAGAATAATAAAGTTTTGAATTTTACTGCTTTTTCAAAATTATTTGAAAATGATATGTTACAAATAACTGTTAAACATATTAATCAAATAATTGAAAAACAGAATTATACAAATTTATATCTTACGATAATAGGAGAAGAGATAGTTTCTCTTAAAGATCGTATTGATAAAATTATTTTAGCTATTAATAAAATTAAACCAGATGTTCATATACAAGAACCAGAAACTAATATTGTTTCTATTGCTAGTTCTTCTATTAAATCCCCTCCAGAAATTAAAGATTTTAAATTTAAATCTTCTGTTTCTGATTTAGAAAAATTATTAGAAGAAAAATTTAAAAATCTTAATTTAAATACTCTTAATGAAGAGATTGTTAATCATTCTGATGAAGAAATTAATAAAATAAAATGGGCAGATAAACCTACCCAAACTAAATATTATTATGATAGACCTACTCCCATGGATGTTCTTGTTGAAGAACAAGAATATATTTTCTCTAATAGTTATAATGGGAAAAGTATTTATGAATGGAATATTGATGGATTTAGTGATAAACAAATTTATAATACTGCTCACAGAATGCTTATATATAGTACTGTGTGTAAAACTTCAGGTAATACTGAAAAAAATATTGCTAGAATGATTATAGTAGGATTCACTGGCCAACTTAAAGGTTGGTGGGATAATTATTTAAATCAATTTCAGAAAAATTATATTTTTAATTCAATAAAAATTGAAGATAATATTCAAGTAGAAAATGTTGTTTATTCATTAATAACGACAATGATTGAACATTTTACTGGTAGATTCACTGATAATAGTGAACAAATTCGTACTTTATTAAGTAATCTAAAATGTAAAACACTTACTGATTTTAGATGGTATAAAGATACTTTTTTATCTCGAATTTATGAGATACCAGACTGTAATAATAGTCTTTGGAAAGCCAAATTTATAGATGGTTTACCCTTTCTCTTTGCAGAAAGAATTAGAAAAGTCTTAAGAAAGGATGACATAAATATTTCTTATGATAGTTATACTTATGGAAAATTAATAAGTATTTGTATCCAAGAGGGTTTAGCTCTCTGTAATGAATTAAAATTAAATAATCAAATTAAAAGACAGAATTTACTTGAGAGAAAACAATTAGGTAAATTTTGTGATCAATTTGGTATGGACCTACCTAATAAAGGTAAAAAGAAAATAATAGATAAAGACGAAAGATCTTATAGGAAGAAAAGACATTTGTCTGATAGACAAAAAGATAGAAAGAAGAAAAGAAAAGAAAGTCGTGAATTACGGAAAGCTGAAAATTATAAAGCTAAAAATAAAATAATTATATGTAGAAAATGTAAAAAGCCAGGACATTATGTTAATCAATGTTGGGCTAAAAACAAAATTAATAATTTAGATATAGATGAAAATCTCAAAGATAAAATCAATAAAATAATAATGTATTCTAATCAGAATTCAGATAGTGAATTTGAGAATACCTCAGAATTTGGTTCAGAATTTTGTAATTCCGAAGATATAATAGAAAATGAATCTTTTAATTCTGAATGTGATAATTGTATACAAGGAGAATCTTGTATCAATCATCTAAGTGATACTGATAATAAAAATGATGAGTTTTATAAAATTATGTCTCAATTTAAAGAATTAAATATTAATGTTTTAACTAATAATAATCTTTTAGAATTCCTTAAAAGATAATCACCTTTTTTGTAAATAATTTCAAAATTAAAAGGGGCTAAATGAGCCTGCCATCTTGCAAACATTTGCTTAGACACATCATGTTTAAAATCTTTATTAAACATAAATTTTGCTGATTTGCAATCAGTTTTTATATTAAACTTTTGATTATATAAATCATCTTGAAATTTTAAAATACATTTAACAATAGCTAAGATTTCTTTTGCTACTGTAGAATAATTCTTTTGGGCATTATTCCATTTCCCAGAATAAAAACGAATCAGAGATTCCTGTTTAGTTTGGGGATCTTTTTGTTTCAAAATTCCACCAAAACCTATTTCAGAAGCATCTGTTTCAACAATTTTATCCCATTGGGGATTTGCTAACATAAGACAAGGAAGATTTTTAACCTTTTCTTTTATAATCTGAACAGCCTTAGTATGCTTATCTGTCCAGGGTAAAGGATTTTTCTTAAGTCTATCATATAAGATAGCAGAATCTTTAGTAAGATTTTGAATATAAGGAGAAATATAATTTAAACTTCC
>NC_133319.1:20372781-20404298 GCF_012295235.1 Primulina huaijiensis
ATCTTTAAATTGAGACATAAGTTTATAAAACTCATCATTTTTATTATCAGTATCACTTAAATGATTGACACAAGATTCTCCTTGTATACAATTATCACATTCTTCTTGATCTGAAGAACTGTAATCATTATCTAAAATTTCTTCTGAATTATAAGATTCTAAACTAGTATCAGATTCACCATCTGAATTCTGATTAGAATCCATTATGATTTTATTGATTTTATCTTTGAGATTTTCATCTATATCTAAATTATTAATTTTGTTTTTAGCCCAACATTGATTAGCATAATGTCCTGGCTTTTTACATTTTCTACATATAATTATTTTATTTTTAGCTTTATAATTTTCAGCTTTTCGTAATTCACGGCTTTCTTTTCTTTTCTTCTTTCTATCTTTTTGTCTATCAGACAAATGTCTTTTCTTCCTATAAGGTTTTTCGTCTTTATCTATTATTTTGTTTTTACCTTTATTAGGTAGATCCATACCAAATTGATCACAAAATTTACCTAGTTGTTTTCTCTCAAGTAAATTCTGTCTTTTAATCTGATTATTTAATTTTAATTCATTACAGAGAGCTAAACCCTCTTGGATACAAATACTTATTAATTTACCATAAGTATAACTATCATAGGAAATATTTATATCATCCTTTCTTAAGACTTTTCTAATTCTTTCTGCAAAGAGAAAGGGTAAACCATCTATAAATTTGGCTTTCCAAAGACTATTATTACAGTCTGGTATCTCATAAATTCGAGATAAAAAAGTATCTTTATACCATCTAAAATCAGTAAGTGTTTTACATTTTAGATTACTTAATAAAGTACGAATTTGTTCACTATTATCAGTGTATCTACCAGTAAAATGTTCAATCATTGTTGTTATTAATGAATAAACAACATTCTCTACTTGAATATTATCTTCAATTTTTATTGAATTGAAAATATCATTTTTCTGAAATTCATTTAAATAATTATCCCACCAACCTTTAAGTTGGCCAGTGAATCCTGCTATAATCATTCTAGCAATATTTTTTTCAGTATTACCTGAAGTTTTACACACAGTACTATACATAAGCATTCTGTGAGCAGTATTATAAATTTGTTTATCACTAACTCCATCAATATTCCATTCATATATACTTTTCCCATTATAACTATTAGAGAAAATATATTCTTGTTCTTCAACAAGAACATCCATGGGAGTAGGTCTATCATAATAATATTTAGTTTGGGTAGGTTTATCTGCCCATTTTATTTTATTAATTTCTTCATCAGAAATATTATTATTAACAATCTCTTCATTAAGAGTATTTAAATTAAGATTTTTAAATTTTTCTTCTAATAATTTTTCTAAATCAGAAACAGAAGATTTAAATTTAAAATCTTTAATTTCTGGAGGGGATTTAATAGAAGAACTAGCAATAGAAACAATATTAGTTTCTGGTTCTTTTATATGAACATCTGGTTTAATTTGATTAATAGCTAAAATAATTTTATCAATACGATCTTTTAAAGAAGTAATTTCTTCTCCTATTATCGTAAGATATAAATTTGTATAATTTTGTTTTTCCAAAATTTGATTGATATGTTTAACAGTTATTTGTAACATATCATTTTCAAATAATTTTGAAAAAGCGGTAAAATTCAAAACTTTATTATTCTTTTCTATAATAAAAGATTGTTGAGGAGGATAAACAGATTTTTGAATCTGTCCAGAAGGAAATTTATAATTTCTTTCAAGAATAGAAATATAATCTATAATAAATGTTTTAAAAAACCAAGGAACAAAATGAATTAATCTATTTTGATTTTCACAGTATTTATAAAATTCTGTGACAATATATTCAAATTCTTCTTCAGAGAAACTTTTAAAATACCAATCTCTGAAAGATTTCCATTTGGGTAAATAAAATTCTGCATTGATCTTTGCTCTAGCAAAAGATCCTTTAGTAAAATCAATTTTTGGTTTACTATCCATTAAATAGTAAAATTCATTTCTGAAACAGTATCAGTTTCTTTAACTTTTTGAAAGTTACATTGATGAACAATATTATTTTGATTAATTATTAAATCTTCTGCTGAAGATTCTACTTCTTCTCGTATTTGAGAAGTTGAAGCTCTAGAAGTTTGTGGAATATCCACCATATAATCTAGAGGTGAAATAAAAGAATGACTAGATCTTGATCTAGCATAAACAGAAGAGGGTAATAATCTTCTTTGTTCATTATTAAACTGTATTTGAACAGATCCTTCATTATTTTGAATAACTTGCTGTAAATCCCTATTTATTATAGGATTTCTAGGAACAGCTTGTTCAATTATCCAGTTTTCTGGAAATTCTATTTCTTCCCATTTTATAGATCTACGGGTTGTAATATTAGATCTATTAAAATTAGTTTCTATTAGAATTGTTTCATTTAATTTTTTATCAATTCTTTTACACATAGGATTCAGTGTAAACAATGGTTTATAATAAATACGATAACAGATACATATAACTTCTGTACCAGGAGTATAATTATAACCATGAGTTTTAACATTTAATGTTAAAGAGTATAAGATATTTATATCAGACAAAGATAAAGATAAATTTGGATAAACATCAAAATATACTGGACCATGAGCCAGACTAGATTGAATTATTCCCATAAGGGATTGTTTCCAATTTAAATTTCTACCATCTCTTAAAGCTGCTATGAAGCTTTCTGGTAAACCTTCTAATGTTAAAGCTCTAAAAGCAAATTGTATTAAACCAATATGAATAAATCTGTAATTTTTCCTATAAGGCAAAATATCTTTATTATTCAATAGTCTAATAACCATTTCTTCATTATGAAGAGGTACTGATGATTCTGTAGTTTTTACTACCTGTTTAAAACCTATTTTTTCAAATGTTCCTAATTTATAGATCATTTTAGATTCTATTTTAGGAATAGTCCATTTATTTAATAAATCTAAATTTTCAGGTAAATCATATTCTTCATTTAAACTGTTTTTAACAGTTTCTTTCATATTAAAAATATTCATTTGAATAAACAGTGTTAAATCATCAACCAAAACTATTTCCATGGCTCTGATACCATCTGAGGCTTGAAATACAAATTGAATCCGATACGTGGCGTTGTTTTATCAAATGTTTCCTTAGTGGCTTTCGCACACATTGAGATTATTGGTTTCCAGCCTATATACCATATTCAAATTACTGAACTAATAAATAAGAATGAATATAAGGTTCATCTATGGTAATTTTACAAAACATAAAAGGAATTACAAAAGATATACCAGAGAAATTAAACAACAGAGGATTTCCCGAAGACAACTTCAGAAACATAAATCCATAAAAAAATCATCCATAAACGCCTTAAACGCCATCTCTCGGCTAAGCAGGCTGAAGGGCTACAACATGAATTTATGCCTCTTAATTAACTTCGAACCTTGTGTTTACTATTTCTTGGTTCGTCTTCCAACCTTATGTTCAACCATTAACCCTTATATTACATCGAATTCCAAAATTTAAATGAAATCTTTTATCATTTCAATTTAATTCCAAGTTACAAATAAATAAAGATCATGGTTTAGTAATGAGACGATTTAACACAAATATTTTAGCCTGTCATTCAGGCTAATATACGAAAATATAAAAATTAAAACTGTAAAATAAGAACAGAAAATAAAAACAGTAAACTTACAGAATTGTAACCAGAAGAAGAAACTTTGATACAAAAGGTTGAAGCTTTTATTAAGAAGGGTTGATTACAAGAGAGGAATAGAGGGGAGCAAACTCGACCGTGGCCTTCTAAGAACACAGAATGGTCCTATAAATAGATGGAAGTGCCGGACATGAAACCCCGGATTCCAACTAAAAATATAAACAGTGAATGCTTTATTAAAGCAAACAGTAACATGGTTACAAAATTCAAAAAGTAAAAGTGATATGCCACCTACTTTTGTCATGATTTCATGCCGCGTATGAGATTCCACCGTTGATGTGATATGTCACCATCCACTAGTTGATAATTCAACATGATTGATTAAAGATGAATATCCTAATCATCTTTAATATTATATTTTAATGAATTTTTGAGATTTTCAAAAATATCATTGATTTGAGAAAATTGAGGAATATCATCCTCTGGATCTTGAGCATCTTGCATTTGCATTAGATGAATAAATTGATTTTCACTTGATTCAGATGCCATAGATTTGTCCGATTTTGAATCTGAACATCCAATATTCTTGTAGAGATCTTTCTTTATCTCTTCAATGTAGATTTCTATCATTTTCTCTTTGGAGTAAATTTCTGAATATTTTTGAGTCAAAATTTTAAATGAACTCATTGCATCTGTTTCTTTTTCTTGTTGATGCTGTAACTCTTTCTGGTATGCAGAAATTTTTTCTTCCATTTGATTACTGGATCTTCTCTTAAAAGTTTATCCCAAAATTTAGTAGAGCTAACTCTCCATAGGCAAGGTATACCTTCATCAGTATAACCAAATTCTGGTTGCCATCTCCAGATCCATGGAATTTCAAATTCCATGAAGAATAGACATAGAGTCTTCTCAACAATGGCACGTATCAGATTCAATTTGTATTCCTATAATATAATTAATATAAAATACTCACCAAAAAGGCACTTTCCCATGAATACCCTTTCCTTATTCATAAATTACTCTATTTAAATTAAATTCACTATTGCAAAGTTCAAACAATGGCGAAAGAAGTGACTGAAGAAGCAGCGGTGCAGCAGACGGGGAAGGATTACGTGGATCCGCCGCCGTCACCACTATTCAGTTTGAAGGAGCTCAGGCTCTGGTCTTTCTACAGAGCCCTCATAGCTGAGTTCATCGCCACCCTGCTCTTCCTCTATATTGGTGTCGCCACCGTCATCGGCCACGTAAAGCTAAATAATGCCGACCAGTGTGACGGTGTAGGTATCCTTGGAATTGCGTGGGCCTTCGGTGGGATGATCTTCATCCTTGTCTACTGCACTGCCGGCATCTCAGGTACAGAAAAAAGGTTGAATTTTGATTTTCCTTGTATGTATCTATAGAATTTGGCTTAATCCGAGAATTTTCAGGGGGTCACATCAACCCGGCTGTGACGTTGGGTTTGTTCTTGGCGAGGAAGCTGTCCCTGGTTAGAGCTGTTGCGTACATGGTGGCACAGTGTTTGGGTGCTATCTGTGGTGTTGGTTTGGTAAAAGCCTTCATGAAGAGTTTCTACAACAGACTCGGAGGCGGCGCTAATTTCGTGCAACCTGGTTACAACAAGGGCACCGCACTGGGTGCTGAGATAATCGGCACTTTTGTGCTTGTTTACACCGTCTTCTCCGCCACTGATCCCAAACGCAGCGCCCGTGATTCTCATGTTCCGGTACGCACATGCAGCAGCTTGCTTGCGTGCTCCAACGAGTTTCTTTCATAATTCATATGCACACATGGGTTTTCTTGATTACTTTAATTTTTGTTGTTTTCTTGAGATTCGATCCGTGAAGTAAATGGGGGTGCTTATGGGCAGGTTTTGGCTCCACTTCCTATTGGATTTGCGGTTTTCATGGTTCATTTGGCGACAATTCCAATTACTGGAACTGGTATTAACCCTGCTAGGAGCTTTGGAGCTGCTGTGATTTACAATAAAGGAAAAATCTGGGATGACCAGTGGATTTTCTGGGTTGGGCCGTTCGTGGGAGCCCTTGCAGCGGCGATTTACCACCAGTTTATTCTGAGGGCTGCCGCCATTAAAGCTCTGGGATCCTTCAGGAGCAACCCCACAAACTAGGCGAATGTGAAACTCTTCCAACAATTGAACATGCAATTGAATCAGTCTCTGTTGTTTCCCAGTGGATATCTGCACATCCATATTATTTCTTTTTAATCTATTTGTTGGCGTCTGTGTGTAGTAATGGAAGGATACTGTTTATCATGGGCAAATTCTTTCTTTCTTTTTTTTTTTTTAAAATTTTTGGTAAAGTTTCTTTTGATCTTTAGTGAGTAGTTTTGGCAATGTACTGAATTGTGGCTGGCAAGGCGACAGAGGCAAGTGGTGCTGGTGTTTTCTTTATTTATTATCTGTATAATGAGGTGTCTCTTATTACATTTACTCTTTTTTTTTTAACTAGTATCGTAAAATATTTATTTGTACGAAAGAGATCCACAAGAAAGACACCTAACCCCCTAACTCAATTTTCTTACTGCTTTCTCCAGGCTTCGCTTCCCTTCACTTCACTGACACAGTGTGGCGGCCAGATAAGAGCTTTTGGACCTCAAAATATAGGAATTATAAATTTTACCCGAGAAGGATATATCAGTTTCTTTTTATTTTCATTCTCTGCTTGTGTGTCTTCTACTTGAGCTGGTGTTTGAAAACCTTGAAGTTGGTTAACAGAAATGTATACCTCTTTCTTCGGGCAAGAACTAAAATCGTACGAAATATGCATCTTCGCTTGGGTTGCAGATATATTATAGTGAAGAGAATTTTATCTTGATTGAAATAATACCATTAGAAGTAAAAGTGTCAATTCAAGCAAATTCCGTGGCCAAACCAACTTTTCGGGTATGTTGTCTACTTCACGAAAGCATCGACCTACAAAACTTTACTAGACCATTAGTTGCAAATACGGGTAATGCTTAAATATATAAAACCATATAAAGAATAACTAAAAGAAAACGATTATCCAAGATAGTTAACCATAAAAATGGGATTTCCAGGCTGAAAAGATGTGGAATCGTCACATAATTATGCTTATGTGAAGAAAGGAAGATTTGCACAAGCTAGGGACGTGATGCGTGGTTGGCTTGATAGGCGGATTTAATTATAAACGGTAAAATTTGTCGTCAAGCCCTTGCACAGACACTGATCCAGTTTTAACGGGACATAGCCTGGCCACACATTTTTCAAAATCGAAAGTCTTCTTATTTTGGATCACAAATCGGCATCAAGGTTATTTTTCAGAACATGCTCGCCAACCTGCATCCATCATGACAACGCTACAAGCTCGGGTGACCGATTAGGAGCATTCGATACAAGAAAAAATGGGAGACTAAATACTTGAATCAAATAAGGGGAAGAACCAACTTAGTTTGCGCTGCTTTTTTTTTTTTTTTTTTTTTTTTTTTTTTTTTTTTTTTTNGACAGAGCATGGGTTCCTAGAACCTCTCATACGTGTCTGGTAATGTCATACCCATGCATCGTAGCGAGCATTGCACTTACAATAACTATGAGCGTACAATGTTAGGAACTCAAACCTACCGGGCTGAATGAATCAAGATGGTGGTATTGTCATGGATCTAAAGAAATTGGGCTCATTATCACAAGCATATTATAGAAGAAGGGGGCTGCCAGTGCGAAGGGACCGGAATAATAGGAGTGGAGAGTTTGTTGAGAGTCGGTCATCATTTTCTACTGAGAGATACTAGATGAGCTAACATTTTTAATTTTGGTTCGTACTAAAAATATATAAACTATTGCTTCCATTTTGGCGGCATACTGTATTTTTCTATTATCTTTTTCTGTTATATGGTGGTCATAAGAACCAGTGAGCTTTCATAAAATCGAGCACGATGAGATCATGCATCAAAACGACCAAAGTCATTGTACATCTCAATCCAGGTCTACTTATACATGAAAAGCAGAAAAAAGGGCATGATCCAGCTTTCAAAGGATACTTAGGCTTCCAGGGTACAAAGTAGAGTAGGATGCTTCAATGATATAGCAGTACCTTAATCTGGCAAAGCTGTTCCTCTTTCAAGGTTGTTCTTAATCTCCAATGTGTATTTACCAAAGGCACGTTCAATCTTTTTATTGAAGTGCTCATTTCTGTCATTAATTGAGTCAATATCCTTTTCTTCCCGGAACTTTCTCCTCCTGCTGAAGGACCGTGACTTCTCTTCCCTGTCCTTGAGTTCCTTGACCACTCTGTCAACCTTTTCCTCCGAGATCTTCGGAACCTGATAAATAAAAATAAAATGAGAATCTCTCCAGATAGGTAACAGAAGTAAACATAACTCAGCTCAAAACATATGTTGACGATTACTTTTCCATATTGTAGACTTGAAGCCTCTCGATAGAACTCTGGATCAGCTTCTTTCATTCTGTTGTACTCGTCAAGATCTACGTGAATATTCTTAGCCCTTTTCTTGTATGCATTGTAGAGTGTTTTTTGATTAAAAACTGTAAAAGATCATGAGGTCAATTGTACGAAGAAACAACACGTTGACGGAAAGGCCATAAACTTGACGGTCCAAAGAAACACCAGCAAAACACAATTTCGTGAATAGAAAAAGGGAAAACATATCAACTAACCGCAGATGTAGACTAGCATCACTGTTCAACATTTATTCTAAAATTCAGTAACACAGTAATCGTTTCCTAGTTTTCCATGGAAAGTGACAGTTTCGAATTCCTACTGAGCATGTTTCCGACATACTTTGTTTAATTGTTAAAACCATCACAAAGATGCAGCGCAGAAAACAAGAGGAGAAGTGCTAAAGCTCTGAAGAAATGAAAAACAAAAAGTTAATTGCACGCTTGTAGATTCTCGTATCTGAAAAAATGAAAAAGAGAAAGTTTATTGAGCACTTGCCACTTGTAGATAAACAGAAACACATATCATTTCCAAATGTTATCAAAACACTATATTGGAAGTTTCTGAAATTAAACAACCCAAAACATAGCTGAAACAATTTTTTTTTCCACGGCCACAATGCAGTTTTTCTAACATATAGATGCCATGGTTTTGATTAATAAAACTTCTTCAGTGTAAAGTGCGCGCAGGGTGGGTCGTGCTCGATTACTGCTGCTAAGTGAAAACTCAAATGATGTTTTTGATTCAAATGGAGGTATGGTGAGTTTTTAGGCATTTCAATGATTGGAAACATGTCATAAACTAGCTAAAGATTCAAATGAACTCATAAATTCAGGTTCCAAACAGCATGGCTATGTGAACATATTGATAAACAAATTAACCGTAGCCTTAAAACATATATAAGAAACAGCATGGGTAAGAAAAAATCATGTCAAAAGCTGCAGAGCAGCAAATAGAGGTTACATTTAGAAAGAAAAGACTGGCCATTTACCTTCCCAACCAGCCGGAGCAGGGTCCTTCTCCCATTTCTTATACTTTGCCTCTGCCATATCTTGTGTGTCCAGCATATATGCTTTACTCATATCTAAGCCATTGGAGTCTAGAAGTTTTCCAATTTTCTTCTTCCTCTCGTCCAACCATTTTTGCTTGGAAATCCCTCTAGACTCCGTTGGAGCTTCCGATTTTTTCTTCTCTGTGACCATGGCAGTCTGATTGGCTTTTCTTGCCTCATTCTATAAAGAAAAATGAAAGATATATTAGACACAGCAAGGCACAGACTAAAAGGGCAAGGAACTGATGAAAGAATAGTATTTATCTGCATCAATCTCAAAATGTCTATATAAAGAAAATAGACTGTTTACAATTTACATTTGATCCTCACCATTTTCAACCTCAATTCAAACAACCTTTTCTGCCTCCCTGTAAGATTAGCAGCCAACCCATTTGCAGCATCATCGTCATCATCACCACCAGCCTCCCCATCAAAATGATCCTCACCTACATCTCTTTCATCACCCGAGACTACTGCCTGACTCTGGTTAGAATCCACATAAGGCCGTATGTGGTCTTCAACAGCTTGTAACCCTAGGAAGATACATGAACAACAATGACCAACCTTGCAATACACCACATCTAGGCAGCCATATAGTGTAACATTCCAAATTAACATCAACATCACATGTTCAACAAGCATCAGCAAGTTGCAAGTAAATAATCGCAGAATTAAACCCAACAAATTGATAGAATTCCTTGGATCAGTCCTTTACCTCAGCAAAATTAATCTGAAGAAATAGTTAATAAGTTATTCAGACGCATACCTGCATCTCCGCTAATCATCTTTTTCTTCGCTTCAGCAATAATCTTGAAGCAAAAATCACTACATTCATGATACGGGTTTGATGCATTTCTGCAATCTGGATGCACCCTCCCTTCTTCCGCCATCGTTTACTAACTCCGGAAAACTAATAAATACCTAGAAAAAGAAGCATAATAATAGACAAAATAACCCTAGCACAAGAAAAATTAAAATTTCAGGACTTTGGAAATTCAATGCAGACGTGAATCATTGAGCAATTAAGAAGAAGAAATTTAGGGCTGCTTGCATTGTTTTGAGTTGGGATGACAAGAAGTAAACGGGGATTTTGATCTCCCCACTAATACGGAGGGAAGCCTTCGGGTTACTCGTCTTGAGCCACTGTAATATAGGCCCATTACAATTGGACAACTAAAGCCCAAATATTCAGCCACAAAAGCCCAAAAAGACATATGCACCCTCTCCCACGAATGGTCTGAAAGTTCTCCAACTCCTAAAACCCTGGGGACGTACAAATTGCAGAAACAGGAAACTAAACCTGCATGGGTAGCTGGAAGATTCAAAGAGCTGCTGAAAAAAAACGGTAAAGTGGGATCGGGAGTACATTTTTCAGTTTCCGCAGCGTCAATCAGTGGGCTGTACGTCGCTATTAGAAACAACGTTGATGTGGAATCAATGCTGGAAAAAGTGGGCATGCCTGGAGTCTCCAAGGAGAACGAGGTGGAGGAATCTCCTGCTGATACAGGGAAGACGAGGATTCGGACGGTAGATTTCTGGCGAGGTGCAATTTGATAAAGACTAGTGTTTGATTGATTACCTTTCTCTTTTTGAGATTTTGAAACAATTTGTTTTCTTATAATGAAGAGCTCGACGCATATTTGATTGCTGATGCAAAACCAAAAAAAGAAAAGAATTTTGTGAAATAAATTTAAAATAATTTCTTCAGTTGAGTATTCAATCATCATAGATAAGCTAAATGTGGAAGGGAGTGTTTTTCAATTGAGATAAAATTTGAATTTTGGATTCGAGTAATAGGAGCAACCAACTCCTCAAGGCAACAAAAATAGATTTGCAACAATTATCGGAAAACGTAAAAACCACATTTCAATTATAACTATATTTAGTATCTAAAATAAAATATTTGTTACCTCAAACTTTGCAAATTGAATGAGTTTATTGATTGTTTTCATAATTATATATGTTAATAAAATGTTAAAACTTTAATACAAGTTACATTAACTCAACGGATAAGGTATTTGTTTACTAAATATCAAATTGCAATTCAATTTCTACTTAATTCTTTTTTTCTTTTTCTTTTTTATTTAATTTTTTTAATTCATATATCAAAATTATAGCGTAGTCCTTCACTATTTCTTATAATTGTATTTGATCTTCATTTTCTTTCATTTTTTTTATTATTTATACATCAAAATTACATGTTAATATTTCATTATTTCTTATAATTATATTTTGGTTCTCATTTAAATATAAACAAAAAAAATTATAAAAAAATATTGTAAATACACGCAATGGGATCTAGTACATAGTTTAATAAAATAACGAGCGACCAAAATATTTTTTCTGAGGAGTCGAGTTTCCCATCAATTAAACTGTAATTTCTTGTCACTGACCTCTAGGTCAAGTGGCATCACCTCTCTCAAATATGGAAAAGGTCTTGGGTTCTATGCCCAACACTAACAATCCCCCACCCCTTATAAAAAAAAAAAAAAACTGTAATTTCTTAATTGATTGATTAATTTTCTTTTTGAGGAAAATAGATTACCTTGGCCTTTTCAGTACGTGGAGGAAAAAAAGAAGCATCTGCTCGCGTGATCACCTAATTCATCGGAGAAATGATTGTCTGCATCGACGTCGTCGGCCACCAGGTACCCCGCCATACCTCTTTTTACGCTTCTCTATTGATTCGATCTATCTTTGACTTTGGCTCTGCTGATGAGTATCGATTCAATTCGTTACTGTTGGTCGATTTCTTTTCTTTTTTGGCAGAACAATCCGTTGTACATATAGAGTTTTACCGAGGCAGATGATGCGCTCAAGCTTCATCACATTGTTCATTGTTCTCTTGACGTCGTCGATGAAAGAGATGGATTTCTTTGCTAGATCTTGCCTTTTTTTCCCAGGTGAAACCTCGTTATTACTGCTTAGAGACATGCCAAACCTGTAATTTTCCTATTCAGGCTGCCTGTCAGTGTACCGGTGGCGACTATGACTAAGAGGAACATCTGAATACATTTGCATTCGGAACCTTAAATTGTATTGCACGTGGTAATTTATATTAAATTCGAGGAGGCGTTATAGTAGATGTCAAATCTGTGGAGTAAAGATTGAAGTAGTGAATAAGGTTGAGTTGCTCTAATTGCTTTGTGTCTTAGCTTCAGACAATTAGGATTTATCATTTTTTTGAGAGAAAAGTTGCCATGGTAATTTCATGTGCCAGACGTTATTGTTTAAATAAATGTGAAGCATATTTTGTATCAGTGGCCAAAGATGAGAATGCTGAAATGAAGATGATGCTGCCTAAAACTACTTGGTATTAAGTAGTTATTGCAATGGATTTTTGACCCATCTTAGATCAATGCAGCTGACCCAAAATGTAATACGAGACCTCATCAATCAATATTCCGTTAAAAATGCATTTTTGGAATAGATTATCATTTTGTCGGCATGTTGCTTAAAGGAAATCCTAACCTTTTTTCATCGCTCCATTTGTGTAAGAGTTTTGAGATGTGAAAGTGATTCCCTTATTCCGAAGAAAATCAGTACAATATATACAAGAAGTATTCCTTACAATTATGTAGTCAATCTTCTCTATATCATTCCCTTTATGCTATTTCCTAATATAAACGATACACACAATAATTTCTTATTCCTAGAACTAACACAATATTTCATTCTATATCTCAATACCCTCCCTCAAATTGGAGCATGCAGGTTCCGAATGCCCAACTTGCCAAGTAAATACTCAAATTGTTGTTTTCTGAATGCTTTTGTGAAGATATCTGCCAATTGTTCATTTGTCAGGACATAAGCCGGTTGCACGTTATGATTACGTATCTCATCACAGACGAAGTGACAGTCGATCTCAATATGTTACGTTCGCTCATGGAACACTGGATTCGCAGCAATATGAAGGGCAGCTTGGCTATCACAGTACAGATTCATTGGTCGCAAATGAGCCACACCAAGAGCCAACAATAACTCTTTTAACCATTTCAATTCAGAAACAGTCGCTGCCATGGACCGATATTCCGCCTCAGCAGATGATCGTGACACCGTGTGGTGTTTCTTAGTTTTCCATGAAATTGGTGAATTCCCTAGTAGTACAAACCATCCTGTTAACGAACGACGTGTAAGTGGACATCCTGCCCAATCAGAGTCACACCAAGCGGAGAGTTGTAAATCACAATCTGATCGCAAAAGAATGCCTTGCCCAGGATTCCCTTTCACGTAGTGCACCACGCAGAGAGCTCCCTCCCAATGTTCGACTCGCGGTTGTTGCATGAATTGGGCCAGTGTACGCACACAATAAGACAACTCAGGACGTGTAACAGAGAGGTAGATGAGTCGCCCCACCAAGCGTCTGTAACGCTCAGGCGCAGATAAAAATGCTCCATTTGCTAAGGCTAAATTATGTTGTTGCTCGAGCGAGAGAGAAACATGTTTTGATCCAAGCAGGCCTGTGTCAGATATGATATCCAAAGCATATTTTTATTGACACAAGAAAATTCCTTCAGGACCGCTAGCAACTTCAATTCCCAGAAAGTACTTCAAAGGACCCAGGTCTTTCATAGGGAAACAACGGCTCAAATATGCCTTGAAAATCTCAATAGCTGTTGTGTCCTTTCCATTCGGCATCCCGACTCGACATGGGAGAACTTCCTTTACATCTCTCAATGTGTCAAGACTTCCCGTCATATGGTGAAAAGCCATAGTATCAATTATCCATTCTAATTTATTTTCCTTACCTTTCAATCTTCCCTGACTGCCTTCTTTTTGAGAGTTCAAGAGATTGATCAATACGCTCCATTGTTCACTGCTCAATCCGCTCAATCCATTTTTATCTGCTTCGTTTGGCTGCATGTTAGATGTACTTCTTTGTGCAGTTACTTGTGCTGCATTGGCTCGAAACTGCCCATTGCAACCTCTTCCTCCAGTGGCAACAGGTGGTCTCTGTCCTCTTTGTCCACGGCCCGCTCCACGACCAATTCCTCGAGGCCGATCTCCCCACCAGCCAGGGTACCCAATTAGTTGAAAGCATGATTCTGGACCGTGTCCAATTTTTTTGCAAATCGAACATGGCACTCCTTTCTCCTGGTTTCCATCCGTCCCTTCGAGTTCGTTGTTGTTTGAACGACAAACGCCATAGGCTCACTCCGTTGTTCCTTCCCTCAAGATATGCTACGACTTCGTTCTTCTTGGACAATCATGGCATATTCTCGGTTCAGACTCGGCAATGGTTCACTTCTCAAAATATTGGAACGTGTTGTCTCATAGATTGAGTCATCCAAGCCCATAAAAAACTGGTGCAATTTCTCCTCTTCACGTTTCTTGTCCAATTCTGGGCCGATATCACACTTACATTCTCTACATCGGCATATCGGGTATTTCTCGTAATTACCCAACTCCTCCCATATCATCTTCAATTTTCCATAGTAATTCATGATGGTCGTCCCTTGTTGTTAACATTCAGCCAACTCAGATTTGAGTTGTTGAACCCGTGGTCCATTCCCCACTGAGAGTCGTTCTTTGATGTCGTCCCACAATTATTTCGCAATTTCCACATAAGTTATAGTGGAGCGCAAAGCTGGTCGTTGACACCAGCATGGAGTTCACCGTCCACCAATCTTCTTGTTCTGTAGAATCATCTGGCGGCTCCATAACCGAACCATCGATGAAGCCAAATTTTTTCTTTGCCCGTAGAGCTGTCCTCATGGCCCGCGCCCATTCTTCATAGTTCTCGCCACTCAGCTGCACTTGCGTGATAATGTTCCCTGGATTATCATTAGCCGAGAGATGATATGGTGATGTGCTCTTTTCTGTCATTACACCTTTCTGTTTATCACCTTCCTTCTTGTCACCAGTCATGGCTCTGATACCATGTAAGAGTTTTGAGATGTGAAAGTGATTCCCTTATTCTGAAGAAACTCAGTACAATATAAACAAGAAGTATTCCCTACAATTATGGAGTCAATCTTCTCTATATCATTCCTTTTATGCTATTTCTTAATATAAACGATACACACAATAATTGCTTATTCCTAGAACTAACATAATATTTCATTCCATATCCCAATAATTTGGCCTTTTACGTGTTTTTATCATGGTCGAAATGGATACTTCTATTTTTTGATTTCGGTTTTTATGTATCTCAGTGAACAATCCGAAAAAGGCTGCCCCAACACTAAATGAGACATTTCTTGGTTTGTTGTATCCAACCGAGAACTACAAAGTGTGAGTATGAAGTTCCTTTTTTTCTCTGATTGCGAGTGAACATGATGCGGGTATATTTCTTCTTTCCTGACAAGTACTTTGTAGCTCATGATCTGATGCTCTCAGGTATGGGTATCTGACGAATACAAAGGTGAAGTTTATTCTAGTGACAACGGATCTTGATGTCTGTGATGCAGATGTGAGAAATGTAAGTGTTATATATAATCCAGAGATTATCTGCAAACAATATTTTTCATTTAATCGCATTATGGTAGCATGCATATAGTTTAGAAAACATCTTAAATAAAATCTTAAATTTTCTCTTAAATTTCGACAATTAACTCTATCTTTCTGTTGCTCTATAGAAACTATATAAAACTGGGACATCTTTGTTCTCATTTATTGTATTGAAGTTCTAATAACTTTTGACTCATTTGAGAATTTTATATTGGAATTGTTTTACAGCAATTTTTCGGAATCCATGATATGTCAGCAAATTTATGTTTGGCATGAAAATTGGTGCAGTTTTTCAGGAGGTTCCATACAGCTTATGTTGATGCAGTTTCAAATCCATTTCACGTCCCGGGTAAAAAGATAACTTCCAAAATATTTGCTGAAAGAGTGAGCACAATTGTCAAATCATTTGGAACAAGTGCTGCTGGTTGAAATGCCACTGCTCGTTTTCTCCTGCCTTTTAGCCTTTCTAATTCCTCCGCTCTCAGTAACATTTGGTACACTTACATTTGAATCACATCTGAGTTTCAGGATAAATACAGCTTATATTGGTTTAACCGAGCTTGCCATCCTATCAAAATGGGTATCATACTCAATGCCTCGTGTATGCCAACTGACTAAAGTTGTTTGTTATTCGAGTATTGAATTAATATTTCTTCAAGTCAGTCGAGGCATGTATATCATCCATCTGTATTAACTTTGGGGAAGATACTAAAGTTTAACGTGGAAAAACAAATCTTGCCGTTGTGATCATAAAAGAAAAATAGGACTACGGTGTAAAAAAAATAACAAAAATCTGAGCCTAAACAGGAACTCAGATCAATAAATAGTGAATGAAAAGGCTACAGAAATATATGTAAAGCCATCTCCTGAGAAAACGAAACATCCTTGCAAAAATTTGATATTTGGGTTCCAGGTCAATTTTATAGTGATAACCTTATTCAACCTTGTTATAGTAAGAATTCATCCTCATCTTCCTCATCTGTGTTTATTTGCCCCTCTCTCCTCTTCTCCACGCTTTCCTTTGCCTTGTGAGAATTAGGTGAAAATTGAAGGGAACGAACTGCTTCACTGTGCATATTTAGGCAAAAAGAAATCATTGAGTTAAATGCGATTTGCGGCTCGCTTGTAGAGTAAATTTTCCCGGTCTCCTTTGATACCATCCATCCATTTCCATGATCTAATGTAGCATCAATTGCACCGTCTCGAATTGCTTTAGATACGACGCTTTCCACAATTGCAACAGGATTTGGGGAATCCAATCTTAGCTTCTTAGCTACATCAGCAAGTGAGATCTTCGAGTACGAGATGCGAATGTTGCGTAAACTAGTCCTTATAACATTGTGACATAGGCGAACAATTAAATCGTTTGTTCGATCAGAAGTGAAGGTTGTAAGTTTGTGGCTTGAACTTTATTGGCCCTAATATAAAAAGAAATTTATTTTAATAATATTTTATGATTTATCCAATTATAACATTTAATTTTATCTATATACAAATGCAAACTACATAGATAAAGTTCTTGAATATATAATAAGTAACATGAGGTCTATCTCTCAACGTAAGATCATAAAACTCATTAGGAAATTTACCATATATTCTAAATATGTTCCTAGTTGAATCAACCGCCTAAAATAAGGATAAAGATCGCTTTAGCTCGAGATTATCATATGCGATAAAAACGTCATTTTCATTGGTAAGGGCATGAAGACGTCTATTAATACAGATGTGTGAGCATATGATGATACACTGAACAACCCTCTCTCAAACTGTTCAAGTGGTTCTCACTTATCAAGTGGAATATTCCACGATTATGGTTGTACACCATTAGTTCTTTGACTCAGGACAATGTAGAAGCTCTATCTACTAGCATGCACTTTGCTCCGTTTACCAACTCCATTGAGGGTCATTAGGTGGCGAGTTTTTGTGTAGTTTCGAAATATGTAGGAGCAACTTCATTCTAGTCGGGGATTCACCGTTTGCCTACTGTGAAGATATCATATGTAGTCTGATGAGTTAATAGTGCAAGGAATTTATGGTGAGAGTGAGTAAGACATGTGCATTTGGAAAAGTGTTTCCTCAGTTGCACATACCATATCACTATTATTATTCAAAGATACATCACATCGTTATCGAATTTATATGCAACTCTTGATATATCAATTATTGCAGATTCGATCGGGATATATGAGTTGAATGGACTGTACTGTATACTAACTATAACTTAAGGTTCTTGTAGGCACTATCAGTGATACCTAGGGGATCATAAGGCGATGCTACTAAACGCTCTTACTATGATCCAATGGGTGCAATCGGAAATGAGTTCTCACATTCTTGATCAAGATGTTAATGAAAAGAGTGAGGCTAATTAGAATAAACACGAATAAGAAAAAATGTTATTCTGAATCACCTGGAGATGTGAACCCACAGCTAGCTGTATATCTGAAACATTGATGGTCACATAAGTATCAGATTCTTAAAACATGTTAAATGATTTTTAAAACGATTATGGTGAATTTATGATATTTTTACGATAAATGCTACAGTTGAGTGATTTTCTCGAAATGCTTATTTTACGATTTTGGAGGATATGATATAGTATGAATGAAAAGAAAGCAAAAATATTTTGAAGGATATGAATTGACGGTGACTCAAAGGATTTGTGGGGGATCCGTCTTAAGAAGAGGCGGTGATCTTACTTTATTTTAGGCCATAGCCCAGTGACGAGAATTGTTGATGGCCCGCCGCCAGGTACCATGGTTTGTAGATTGATCAATCAAACAAAAGATACATGATAAAGGATAGTCACTTTCAATGTTCAAACTTCACTAAAATGATTTATGATGAGGAAATGCTTTATGATATTACGTGATTAAATGATTTACGAATATGTTTATATGTTTACGAGTTTTTATGCCAACTTATTTTATTAAAAATATTCTTTTAAATGTGAAACGTCTTCTACTAAACTATTGATTTTTTTTAAAATCACTAAGTCTTGGCCAAATATATATCCACACAAATACGTGTAAATTCCGAATCATGCATATCATAAAATAACCCAATTGCAGAATAAAATAACTGCAGTTAAAAACCTTAAAAGTATAATTGAATGAAATGTTTGCTGTTAAACGTAAAATACCAAGTATAATAAAATTTGCCAAAAAACCTCAACACAGTAAAATCATCAACCTTTTAAAATTGTTTAAACTTGTCCTCTAAAAATCATGTAATGCGGAAAAATACAAGGTCTTCGGGTTTCCGGTGCACCCCAGCTCAGTCCACTTAGTTCTCAGCACCTCTAGTCTCCTCATCAACATGATCACATGCATCAGTGAGACCTAGTGAGACTAAAGACTCAACACACATGTACCGTGATAACAAAGTACATATACATATCATGCAAAAGTGAAAATTACTGTAATTAAAATAATTTTCATGATCTTCAAAAGCATGAACATAAACATAAACAAATTCATCTTCAAATCATGTCATCATATACGTATTAATTTTTCTTTGATTGAATTCAGATCATTATTTGTGACTTTCGTATCAGCTGTTGGTCGATGTATCCATCTTACGTATTATAATGGAACTAGGCGGCGGGGACATCAGCGATGCTCTTACATGTCAACTGAGCCTTGGCCTTACATGTTCGTGTTCGTGTTTGTATTAGTCACAAAATAATCTCCTCCTTCAAACATGTCATCATATTCACCTTTTATAAAATTTCATGCCTATACATAAATTTTCTTGAAAACAAGCATGCAACGTATTTTCAGCATTTTTCATAAAAATTTTATATTCTTATAAAATAAACATTTTAAACATGCATTTTTAGTTATCAGAGCACTGCCAGGACTGCTAACTTGACTCGGGTGCAAAATGAGCATTTTGTCCTTGAAACCCTAATTTTACCATTTTACCCCTGGGCCTTAAAACTTCGACCTAAATCCTTCCAAACTTATTAAAATACCTTAAAACATACTTATAATCATTTCTTAAACATAAAGTCAAGCCCATGAATTAAATTATATAATTGTTTTAAAAACTTGAAACTAAGTCCCCGTTTTAACCCAAATCAACCCAAAACGCAACCAAAATTTCTCAAATTTAAACCATGACTTGACCACACCCTACCAGGCCCTAATCAACATATTCCCAGCCATTTAGGACCCTCAAACTCGATTGGACAGTTGCTGGATTTTTCCTGCACTACAAGGCCGAAACCCTAGTTGCAATCCCAAGCCAAAAACCCAACCCTACACCGAACCAGCCCTGACCAGACCACCCTAGGTCGTGACTAGACCCTCTTGGAAAGATCTAACCATGGTCCACAGCCTCGTGCACGCGGACGTGAATGGTTTACTCGAGACAAACCAAAACCGAACCTTTACCATCCCCTAGCTCCCTCGATCTGCCCCTAGACCACGACCAGCTGTGCATGACTCACCCTGGGCCATGTCTCAGACCCACCAGGGTCTGATCCAAAGCCTGAAACAACCCTTGCACCGTTGCTCCCCTTCTATAAGCCGATCGAGCCAACCAAGGCAACCAAAGCCATAACCAATCGGACCCCCACCCTGAACCATACCTGACAACTCCAACCCTTCCTAGGGCACTTATACCTTGTTGTTATCACCCATAACAAACCTGGACCCTGTCAACCCCTTAAAACATCAAATATCGTGAGCCATATGTCAAGAAAGTCAAGTTTTCTCATGCAGTTCAATGAAAAACGTGAAGAACTTATGAGATCTATCATATATCGTTCATAAACATTCACAAATACATATTATGGTGTGAAAGACAAGAAAACAAAGGTATAGGGCGTGCCTTTGCGATTAACCGCTCGAAAAATCCAACAAACAAGGCGAGGGACGAACACCGGAGGGACGACACAACATTTCTACTGAATTTTTCTTGAACATACGATGCAAACGTGCTGCTGTGGGTGCGTGAGAGCTGGTGCTGCCGAAGGAGTGTGGAGATTAGCGTTATGCATGAGGCTTAGGTAAAAATATAAGTGAATGTTGGGTATAAGTTTTAAAATAATAAGGTGTAGTGGACTTGACCCAAAAATCTACTGAAAAAAGCTCATTAGGCCCAATAAAACACACGTAAACTATTTAGTTTTGGTATGTTTTCAAAATATTCCATGAACCCTCGAAAAGTCCTCAATTTTGATAAAAATCGATTACCGATTTAAAATATGACTCGACAAGTAAAAATACCATAAAGTGCCTATTTTTCAAAAATTGCAATATAAATATGCCATATATTAAATAATTAAAAATAATTATTTAATAAAAACATTTTCTTTAAACTGTCCTCGGTTTCCGTTCCTCATCCGAGCATCGAATCGTGCGAAAGCCCTATTTCATGCAATGAGTAAATCATTCAATAAAAGATATAACCATGTCATAAACATGCATTTAAAACATTTAATTAAGAATGTTCTAATACCCTACATTTGCGTGCAGTCACGTTACGTCGTTTGAAGTTCTAGACCTTACAATTCCTCTCTCTCTTAACTAGAATTTCGTCCTCGAAATTTAGAACTTATCAAAAAGATCCAGGTAGCGACTCCTCATCTCAGTCTCGGTTTCCCAAGTAGCTTCCTCCTCATAATGATTTAGCCACTTGACTTTGACCATTTGGAGCACTTTGTTCAGGTGTCTCATTTCCTGCCTGTCCAAAATCTGAGTAGGCCTTTCCTCGAAAGTCAGGTTTGGTGTCAACTGCAGGGGCTCATAACTTAGCACATGTGAAGGATTCGACATGTACTTTCCCAGCATCGAGATGTGGAACACGTTATGTACTCCATCCAGATTCGGCGGCAATGCAACTCTGTAAGCTAGTGTCCCAACTCTCTCTAGAATCTCAAATGGTCCTATGAATCTAGGACTGAGTTTGCCCTTCTTGTCAAATCTCATGACACCCTTCATAGGTGCAACTTTCACAAATACGTGGTCGCTCACTGAAAACTCTAGATCTCTGCGTCACTTATCTGCATAACTCTTCTGTCAGCTCTGAGCAGTCTTCATCTTATCCTGGATCTTGACTACTAGCTCTACAGTCTATCTGAAAATGTCTGGACCCAACTCTGCTCTTTCACCTACCTCATCCTAATAAATCGGTGACCGAAATTTCCTCCCATAAAGTGCTTCGAATGGAGCCATATCTATATGCCTGATAGCTGTTGTTGTAGGTGAATTTCACAAGAGGTAACTTTGGTTCTCAACTACCCTAGAAATCGATCACATAAGTCCTGAGTAGGTCC
Source organism: Primulina huaijiensis (assembly GCF_012295235.1). Classification (NCBI taxonomy): domain Eukaryota; kingdom Viridiplantae; phylum Streptophyta; class Magnoliopsida; order Lamiales; family Gesneriaceae; genus Primulina; species Primulina huaijiensis. Next base: position 20,394,645 of record NC_133319.1, read on the forward strand.
TCCAAAATCTGAATCACTCTCTCAAACTAACTGTCGGTCTAAGGATGAAAAGTTGTACTGAATAGCAACTTGGTACCCAATGCCTGATGCGGAATCTTCCAAAAAGCAGATGTAAACCTCGGGACTCTGTCTGAAACAATAGACACTGGGATCTCATGCAATCTGACTATCTCTCTGATGTACATATCCCCGTACTGAGTCTTGGTGAAGGTCTTCTTAATCGGTAGAAAATGTGCTGATTTCGTAAACTGATCGACTATCACCCAAATGACATTAAATCCCCCAACTGTCCTTTGTAGCCCTGTCACAAAATCCATAGTGATGTTTTCTCATTTTCACTTGAGAATAGGGAGTGGCTTAAGCTTTCCTTCAGGTCTCTGACATGTCAAACACTCAGACACAAAATGCAAAATATCTAGCTTCATGCCGGACCACCAATACAAGGATTGCAAATATTTATACATCTTCGTACTCCTTAGATGGGTAGAGTACGGGGTATTGTGAGCTTCCTTCATAATGTCTTCCCTCAGAGAATTTCCTCTAGGAACCCACAGTCGATCACGGTAACAGACAATGTCTTCCTTGATAGAATACAATTTCAGACCCTTGGATTCGTTTCTGTTTCTCCACTTCTGAAACTGCTCATCAGAAGACTGACCTGCTCTAATCTTGTCTCTCAGTGTCGACTGAACTGTCATGATAGAAAATTAGGAGTATCGCCCCTAGCTTACACTGCAAGCCCGAATCTCCGAATTTCTGCCTGCAATGGTATTTGAACTAACAACTGAGCTATCACTGCATTCTTCCTACTCAAAGCATCTGCGACCTCATTAGCGTTCCTCGGGTGGTAGCTAATGTCACAGTCATAATCCTTAACCAGCTCTAACCATCTCCGTTGCCTCATATTCAGCTCTTTCTGTGTGAAAAAATGCTTCAAACTTTTATGATATGTGAAAATTTTGCACTTCTCCCCAAATACTTAGTGCCTTCAGATCTTCAGCGCAAAAAATACTGCTGCAAGCTCGATGTCATGAGTAAGATAGTTCTTCTCATGCACCTTCAACTGTCTGGACATACAGGCTATCACTCTATCATGCTGCATCAGAACTGTGCCCAAACCAAGCTCCTAAGCATCTGTGTATAGCGCATACTCTCCTTGTCTTGATGGCATCGCTAGAACTGGCGCTGAAGTCAAAGATTGCTTCAACTTCTCAAAACTCTCCTAACACTCAGATCCACAAATAAACTTGGCATTTTTCTTTGTCAAGGCGGTCATGGGTACTGCAATAGTCAAGAAGCCCTGAATAAAATTCCTGTAGTACCTAGCTAGACTCAAGGAACTGCGGATCTCTGTCACACTGTTAAGCACTGGCCAATCTCTGACTGCCTCGACCTTGATGGGATCAACCTCAACTCCATCTCTGGAAAAAATGTGGCCTAAGAACGCCACTCTTTCGAGCCAAAACTCGCACTTGATGAACTTTACATATAACTTTCTGTCTTTCAATGTCTGTAGTGTTGTTCTCAAGTGCTCACTGTGCTCCTCCCTGCTCTTCGAGTAGATCAGTATATCATCTATAAATATTATGACAAACTGATCCAAATACGACTGAAATATGATATTTATGAGATCCATGAAGATCGATGGCGCATTAGTCAACCGAAAAGAATCACCATAAACTCGTAGTGCCCATATCGAGTCCTGAAAGTCGTCTTGTGAACATCTGACTCTCTTATTTCAGCTGGTGATATTCCGAACGAAGATCTATCTTCGAAAACACTGATATTCCCTGCAACTGATCAATTAAGTTTTCGATTCTAGGCAGGGTATACTTATTCTTGATGGTGACTCTGTTCAGCTCTCTATAATCAATGAAAAGTCGCATACTGCCGTCCTTCTTTTTCACAAATAATACCGGTGCGTCCCATGGAGAAAAACGCGGGCGAGTAAAACCCTTGTCCAGCAACTCCTGAATCCGATCTTTCAATTCTTTCATCTCTGCAAGTGTTAGACGATAGGTGCCTTAGAGATTGGCATTGTATCTCGCATCAACTCAATAGAGAAATCCACCTCTCTGTCTTGTGGAATGCTAGAAAAGTCATCAGGAAATACGCTAGGAAAGTCTATGACAACCTCTACATTCTCTTGTCTCTGACTGACTGTCTCAGATACTGACACAATGTTCGTCAAAAATGCTTGGCAGCCTCTCTTCATAAGTTTCCACGCACAAATGGAGGAAATAATATGCGACATCTGCTTGTTCCTCGTCGCCTCAAAACAAAAGATTTCCCGTTGGGTGGTCGAACAGACACTGACCTCTGCCGGAAATCTATCGAAGCTCCATTCGAAGATAGCCAATCCATGTCAAGAATGATGTCGAACTCATGCATCGTTAGTACAATCAAATATGCATGTACAACGTTCTTCTGCAATCGAAGCTCCAAACTTTTCACTATCTTCGAAGTAAACATCTGATCACCAGAAGGAATCGAAACTCTAAAGCCCAAATCCATGTCCTCTGATATAATAATTCCCAGTCGCTTTACAAACGTCTCAGATATAAATGAATTTGTAGCTCCTGAATCTAGCAGTGCATATATAGCTACACTTGAAATAAATATCATTCTTTCGACAAAAATACCATCAAAACCGTTCGAGCCTACTAAATTCAAGAAATTCTAACAACAATAAATCATACTTCTCGGAAAGTTACTCAAATTTATTCTAAAAATTCTGAAATTACACAATTTGCCCACATAAAGTCTCTGAAATTGCATTTCAATCCCAATGTTTCTCGAATTTATCCAATTCTCACCCCAAAATTTCAAATTATTGCATAAAGGCCCTGCATAAATTTCGACTTTCCTCAAATTCAGTCCTTGGACTAACTAAAATTACGGTATAACCCCCGAAATTCTCGGCTTTATGCATTTAAGTCCTTAAAAATTTTGGTTGAATGCAATTCCACCCTCAAAATTCTTAAATTAGTTCAGTTTGACCCTGAACCAAAATAAAGTTGACATTTTATGCCCAAATTGTCTAAAATTCAATATTGTCCCTTAAATACATCTAATTAAACATGCAACCTATTTTCTTCTAAGTTGTTGATTCCCAAATCAATTCTACTAACCAATTCAACATTTCATGCAATTCAAGCAATACAAAAATGTTAAGCAAATAGGTTACCAATAACAATGTCGTGTCTGGCTCCGCTTTTGCTTCTTCAGCATGCATCACATAGGACTTGCCAGTAGCGGGTCCCTTGTTCCTTGGGCAATCAGCATCCTTGTGACCCTTTTCCTTGCAGATGAAGCAATTAAATGTTCTCCACATGCATTTACTGTAATGGAGATGGTTGCATTGTTTGCATTGCTGCCTCTCCTCAGGCTTGGAGGTACCTGAGTTCTGAGGAGGCTTCTGCTATCCCAGCCTCTTAAACTGACATTGGGGCTTCTGCTGCCCCTGATTTCTAGGAGGCCCTGTGAGCTGTTTCTTGTTGGGCTGTGAACTCTGTTGAGTTTGTTGTTTCTTCCTCTGCAATTCTACATCAATGTCCCTTAGTGCTTGTTCAGCCTGATAGGCACAAGTGGTGGCAGCCTCGTAATCTATCGACCTCATCAGCATAACATCCATGTGGATCATGGGTCTGAGGCCATCCATGAAGTACCTCAACTTCTTCGCAGCGTCTCTCGCAATAAAGGGCACGAAGTGACAGCTTCTATCAAACATCCGGATGAACTCTACAACAGACGAGTCTCCCTATCGGTGACTCATGAACTCTCTAGTCAGATGCCCCCTGCAGTAAAATACTTGCCGTAGAAGAGGTCCTTGAACTGGTTCCATGTGAGAGTAGCTCGATTCACCGCATGCGCTGCTCCTTCCCAGCACAAGGACGAGTCGTCTCGTAGCATTTAGGTGGCACATCTTACCCTGTCAGCATCCCCCATGTCTAAATATGAAAAGTGCAGCTCTAGGGGCTTGATCCAACCCTCAGTCCAAATTCTAAACGTAACAAACATGCAATTCAATAAATTTTTTAAACCATTTAACATCAAAACATATAAACATATCATGTACTTAAACATAATAATCAAGTAAACATGCAGGTGATATAAATAAAACATTTAAAACTTACGGACTTGAGGCTTGACGACTGAGCTTCTGAAGCTGGCGGTGGCACAACCCTCTACAAGAAACCTTGCTCTGATACCAACTGAAACGTCTACTACTAAATTACTGAATTTTTTTAAAAAAATTTAAAATCACTAAGTCTCGGCCGAATATATATACAAAAAAATACGTGTAAATTTCGAACCATGTATTTCATAAAACAATCCAACTACTGAATAAAATAACTGCAGTTAAAAACCTTAAAAGTGTAATTGACTGAAACGTTTACTGTTAAACGTAAAATACCAAGCATAATAAAATTTGTCAAAAACCCTCAACAAAGTAAAATCATCAACCTTTTAAAATTGTTTAAGCATGTCCTCCAACAATCATGTAATGCGAAAAAATACAAAGTCATCGGGTTTCCGGTGCACTCCCAGCTCAGTCCACTCAGTTCTCAGCACCTCCAGTCTCTTCATCAACATAATCTCATGCATCAATCACACCTAGTGAGTCTAAAGACTCAACACACCTGAACCGTGATAACAAAGTACGTATACATATCATGCAACAGTGAAAAGTACTGTAATTAAAATAACTTTCATGATCTTCAAAAGCATGAACATAAACATAAACATATTCATATTCAAATCATGTCATCATATACGTATTTGTCTTTCCTTATTGAATTCAGATAATTAGTTGTGACTTTCGTATCAGCTGTTGGTCGATGTATCCATCTTACATATTACAATGGTACTAGGCGGCGTGAACATCAGCGACACTCTTATCCGTCAACTGAACCTTGGCCTTACATGTTCGTGTTCGTGTTCGTATTAGTCACAACCAAATCACCTCCTTCAAACATGTCATCATATTCATCACTTATAAAATTTCATGCATATACATACATTTTCTTGAAAACAAGCATGCAACATATTTTCAGTATTTTTCATAAAAATTCTATATTCATATAAAAAAAAACATTTAAAACATGCATTCTTAGTTATCAGGGCACAAGGACTGCCAACTTGACTCGGGTGCAAGATGACAATTTTGTCCTTGAAACCCTAATTTGACCATTTTACCCCTGGACATTAAAACTTCGACCCGAATCCATTCAAACTTATTAAGATACCTTAAAACATACTTATAATCATTTATAAGATGTAAACTCGAGCCCATGCATTAAAGTCTATAATTCGTTTTAAAAACTTGAACCGGAGTGTCGATTTAACCCTAATCAACCCGAAACCAAACTTAAACTATGACTTGACCACACCCTACCAGCCCCTATACAACATATTCCCAGCCATTTAGGTCCCTCAAACTCGACTGGACAGCTACTGGATTTTCCTGCACTACAGGGCCGAAACCCTAGTTGAAATCCCAAGCCAAAAACCCGACCCTACACCGAACCAGCCCGGACCAGACCCGAACCAGACCACCCTAGGACGTGACTGGACCCTCCTGAACAGATCTAACCATGGTCCACAGCTCCATGCATGCGGACGTGCATGGTTCACCCAAACCAAAACCGAACCTTTACATCCCTAGCTCCCTCGATCTTCCCCTAGACCACGACCAGCTGTGCACGAGTCACCCTGGGCCATGTCTTAGACCCACCAGGGTCTGATCCAAGGCCTGGAATAGCCCTTGCACCGCTGCTCCCCTCCTATAACCCGATCGAGCCAATCAAGGCAACCAAAGCCGTAACCGATCGGACCCCTACCCTGAGCCATACCCGACGACTCCAACCATTCCCAGGACGCTTATACCTTGCTGGTTCTCGCCCATAACAAACTTGGACCCTGTCAGCCCCTTACAACATCAAAGATCGTGAGCCATGTCAAGTTTTCTCATGCAATTCCATGAAAAAAGTGAAGAAATCATGATATCTATCATATATCATGCATAAACATTCACAAATACATATTATGGTGTGAAAAACGAGAAAACAAAGGTATAGGGTGTGCTTTTGCGATTAAACGCTCGAAAAATCCAACAAACGGGGCGAGGGACGAACATCGTAGGGACGAGACAACGTTTCTACTGAATTTTTCTCGAAAATACGATGAAAATGTGTTGTTGTGGATTTTTATTGCAAATTATGTTTTTTTAAATATAGATTGATGTTTTGGTATGGTTCTGTCTTTATGAAGATATCGAAAAAGAATTCTAGTATTATTTATTTAAACTAAGAGACAAGGGAAGTTTCACAACCGTCATAAGTTACGTGATAGACGAGTCACTTTGCCAAAAAAAATTAATTTTTTTTGTCAAAAGTAAATTTAAAAAAAAAAAACAAATTCATTAATTATTATAAATAATATAAATATTTTAAAACTACTCTACCCATAAATAATACAATTTTTCATTCAATTCAACTTTTATTCAAACTCCAATTATTTTTTTAATATTAATCGGTCCAAAGCCCATTTTCAAACAAGACAAAATTTATTGGTTACATTTCAAAGTAACAAAGACCATTTCTATCAAACTTTGTAGCTGCTGCTGCTAATTAAGTTGCCACAATCAAAAGCAGGCTTCTTAAGGAAAAAGCCACTCAAGAACTTAGCTAATATATGGTCTCTGATAAAACTTAACACAACCCCATCCCACATCTGTATTGAACCTGACATATATGCTGACCAAACAAGATCAATGCTTCTCCATCTCCTCTCCTTGGCATAATTTTCCAAACCTTTTTGGATTTTTCGCTGCTCGTTCTCTTGCGATTCTTCTCGCAAGGCAGCGGCTAGAACCCTGGCCAAAACGACACTGTCTTCAAGTGCCGAACAACCCCCTTGGGCTAAATCAGGTGTCATAGGATGAAGCGCATCGCCGGCAACACAAACATTTCCTTTGCTTATGTTTCCCCACAGCAGATTCCAAGGATGCCTAAATCTTATGGGGGAGTGTTCCAGATTTGTTGCATCGGTTTGTTCGAAAACATTTCTGATCTTATCAGGAACTTTTCCAAGAGTGCTGAGGATATGCTGTTTCAGCTTAATTGGATCTTCAACTAGTTCTTTGTCTGCAATATCGTTTTTGGAAAAATATAATTTCAGAAAACCATCAATCAAGAAACAAAATAAATCACTTTTAAGCATAAATTTTCATTTGAAAGAACATGTGGTATGTATATTACACCTTGAGGGGGATGAAAGGTGTAAAACCAGTAAACTTTGTGTTCATCACATGGTATGACACCAAATCTAACACCCTTTCCGAAGAACATCATAACCTTAGGTTCAAATCCATGACCGTTCTTAAATTCTACGAAGCTCCTAACCGCTGACCGGCCTGCATAAGAAGCTTTACTTAGGCCTAGGTATTTTGCCACCACAGAATTCACTCCATCACTCCCAATCAACACCTACATATATATACACAAATAAAATAACGTGGCTCAGTCTTTCATTTCATTCTCAGATTGTAATTACATTTTTTGCCATCCCCCAAAATAATATGGATCCTTTCCTACCTTGGCTTTTAGAATGGTTCCATCAGATAGATGTAAAGACTTGTGGGAATCTGAATCTTGAATGTGAACCACTTTGGAGGAATACTTGATTGTTCCCCTAGGAAGTTCATTTTCCAGTGTTTCTAGCAGCGTCTTTCTATTTACCAAGTACGAGTCACCCCTGCATATTACCATTTATATAGAAAGAATAAATGCAACAGTCAAGGTTACACTCTGATTGATGGCTTTTTAAATATAATCATTTGATATACATCACTACAAGCGAAGACTAGTAAGCCATAATACTTACTTCAAGCCCGCGGTATTAATAGGTATGTCTGCAGTGATATCACCAGAAATTAGAGACGAAGTCATGATGCTGCACAAAAAGAAACGAACGACTCTTCAGAAACGAACAAGGAAAACAATGTGGAAAATTAACACTCGGCTATACCCAGTAAGCTTTAAGTTTTTTGCACGAAGGATCTGTCCAATGTCACCAAGTGCATCTATTGCCTTCCAAGCATTAGGCCATATTCCAAGATAGTATCCTGTCGTTCTCAAGGAGTCTGCTGATTCCAACACCAAACTCCGGATTCCCAGCCTGTGAAATCAAATATATTATGCACAAAAGGGGTTATAGATTGCAAAAAGTTTCGATTTTTCGTAGAACCCATGATTATTTTTATATTGTTCTAGAGAATATATTTGCTGAAAATTAAGATACTTGTGGAGGCCCAAGGCTGTTGCTAGGCCAGCAATTCCAGCGCCAACAATCACTACACCCTCCACAGCTTCCATATCTTCGTTATTATTATGTGCACAAATTAAATTTGATCATGTTTGAGTCTCACTCTTCCAGAATATATACACACTTGAGAAGGAGTCTACGTTATATTATGTTTCCATTCATTATATGATATTATTTTATTATGACTATAGATATATGTTCTTTATAATCTTAGACTGTCTATTGCAAAGAGCATGCCTTATTTTTTTTGGTTCAACGGTCTCANATGAGACGGATATTAATATTTTTTTATGATTTGAGTAGGATAAGAGATTTGTATTACAAAATTGATTTATAAGATAGTCTCATTTTAAAATTTATATGTACGTATAATCGTGGTTTGATTTAGGAAATCTACGTCCTCCATCTGAATTTGAGAAATTCAGTAGTACTCCAGTAAAAGGAGGAGGGAGACTACAAAATTTTTTTTATTGGTATAATTAAATCCGTTTTTTAAAAAATTATACCTTGTAATCTCACATTGCATGCTTGTTTCTTGTGGCTCGTGAGTTACCACGTACTGTTGGATGGACGATCCACGATGGATGTTGATTTATTTTTTGGCATGATTCATGCGACATTTTTTTTTAATTTTTATGAATATTGCCTGTTGTGCCTATTTTTATTTGGTGTGCCGTGTGTGCACGTACACAAATATATTTATACCGTATTATTAAAATTGAAAAAATTAGAGTAATTAACTTTGATCTCTTGATTTATTTTTTTATAAATTCAAAATATTTTTCTCAAATTACAAAAAGATCCATTTTGTTGAAAATTAATATTTTAATATTGAATATTTGAATATTGAATGTTGAATATTTGAATGTTGAAAATTAGGTAAAATTAGGTGTTGAATATTGAAATTTGTGTGTGATTAGGGATGACAATGGGTAGGATATGGGTCGGATTTCATACATCCATCCCCATACTCATTTATTAAATTCATTCCCATACCCATACCCATCGGGTATTGAATTTCATCCTCATCCCCATACCCATCGGATTATCGGATACCCATACCCTACCCAAATACCCAATTATCATATACAATTGAATTTTTTCAAATTTAAATTGTTTCAATGAATATTTAAAAAATTATTTAAATGAACAATAAGAAAAATTATTCACGCTTTATATATATATAATGAAGTTTTATATATTTTCTTCTCTTTTAATATACAAAACATTGTTTTCTTTAATTTTCAAATTTATGATTATATGTATTGAAAAATTCGAAAATCGGTGGATTGACTGATGAATATTTAATATAAATAAATATAATTC